>NC_136011.1:5316461-5496461 GCF_048128805.1 Centroberyx gerrardi | reverse complement strand
TAGCAGTAGTAGTAGTAGTAGTAGCAGTAGTAATAGTAGCAGTAGTGGTAGTCGCAGTAGTGGCAGTAGCAGTAGCAGCAGTAGCAGTAGTAGTAGTAGTAGTAGCAGTAGTAATAGTAGCAGTAGTGGTAGTAGTAGCAGTAGTAGCAGTAGTAATAGTAGCAGTAGTGGTAGTAGTAGCAGTAGTAGTAGTAGTAGCAGTAGCAGTAGTAATAGTAGCAGTAGTGGTAGTCGCAGTAGTGGCAGTAGCAGTAGCAGCAGTAGCAGTAGTAGTAGTAGTAGTAGCAGTAGTAATAGTAGCAGTAGTGGTAGTAGTAGCAGTAGTAGCAGTAGTAATAGTAGCAGTAGTGCTAGTAGTAGCAGTAGTAGTAGTAGTAGCAGTAGTAATAGTAGCAGTAGTAGTAGTATTAGCAGTAGTAATAGTAGCAGTAGTAGTAGTATTAGCAGTAGTAATAGTAGCAGTAGTGGTAGTCACAGTAGTGGCAGTAGCAGTAGTATGCGGCCTGCATGCCACCTACAGTGACTCCTGTGTCTCAGTATCATTCTGTATCTCAGGCCCTTCAGAAGGCAGCTCTGCTTCCCTCAGTGTCAAAACGCTCGTACCAATAAAGATCTCACCAGTCCTGAAAACCAGCTAGCGGAGCCAAGCCTGTCAGCAGCACAGAGACACATTATTCGAAGCATTCCTTCACGTTCTCAATTCCCTCAAACATGTGTGTTTGATCTAGAGGGGTTAAGGCGCTCACTCTGTGTGTATATGTGTGTGTATATGTATGTGTGTGTGTGTGCATTCTGGATGGTATTTTCCTGTGTAAGCTAACAGTGAATTGACCATTCCAACTTTTTTTTCATTGGTAGTCATTTCTAGAGATGGAAAACATTCTGGATTACTCTGTTAGTTCTCCAGAAGATCTATCTTATACCTTAACCCGCTGGAGGAGTCACCGACAGGCTGAGAACAGCTCGTCTAAAAAAGACGTGTGGTGGATGACAGGAAGATTGCAAAGAAAGTGCAAAGACAAAAATGACTTTTGAGTAAATCCAAAATAACCTCAAGAGCAGGGTGCAAATATCAAATACCAC
The DNA here is from genome assembly GCF_048128805.1 of Centroberyx gerrardi. NCBI lineage: Eukaryota > Metazoa > Chordata > Actinopteri > Beryciformes > Berycidae > Centroberyx > Centroberyx gerrardi. The sequence continues at coordinate 5,495,378 of NC_136011.1, read as the reverse complement.
AATCTGCAGAAGACTTCACCAGGAAAAATACACTGCAACACTACTACACTGCACACTGCAAGGTGTTAGTCCTTAATCAGCAGTAAGAACAGACAGGCAATTTCAATTTCTTGTGCAAATAACAGAAAAACACCAATTTGTCCCAATAATTAGGGAGGGCACTGTATAGACCCAGGATTTGTTTCATGAACCAAACTGCTTTCATGTTGTCCCAGTAACTGTGTTATCATCTTGATTTTTTTGTTGTGTGATATTTGAGATGTTTGAGATTTTTCTAAACCCCTTGGGTTTTATTATCTCAATTGCGCAGATTATTGATTGCATCTCTTTGTTTTTTATCATCATATTTTCTCACTTTATCACTTCATCACAATCAGAATATATTATGATAAAACAAGTGAAGTGCGGTCATGACTACAGAAAGATAACTACAAAATACCACCTCAATATGAGAATGTCTGTTAATTAACTGTTCATTTTTACTTTCAACTGGTAATTTACCATCAAATGCATGAAGACAATGAGTTATTTTTCCCCTCGTTTGCTCTTTTACACTGCAATATGGATTTCATATCAAAAGGTGAATATGAGACGAAAGAACAGACTGTTAGATAGATGTTAATAAATTGTTTATAGTTATCTATTTGCCTCTGTGTTAAACCATGTTAAAATGACAGCAGCTATGAAAAAGCAACTTCAGCTCACTGGCCCTATTCATGCTGTGGTCTGTATGTCATACTGTGCACTGGAAATGAGATTGGCTTCTAACTAAGGCTGGGGACACACTACACGACTTTAGGGCCAATTATATTGGCATCATGACTGATTTTTGCTGCTAATTTGCTGTATTGTACAGATGCTTTTGTAGTCAGGGTTCAGGACTTGCGTCAAGGTTCAGGACTTAACCTCTTGCCTCCTGATCTAGTCAGGACCATCATAATTATTTCAAACATGTCAGGTTTTTACAACTTGGGTTTTATGGTGTTAAAACTCCCAAAATCCAATTGGTCATCAAGTATGTGATTCTCTACGATGCAAGATGCCAGTGCGAATGCCAGTCGTTAAGTGTGTGATGTCCAATATTCTCCCAGTCTGTTGAGTCGTGTAGTGTGCCCCCATCTTATGATACACTTAGGAGCGCGCTACTTACATCAGAGCCATAGTTGATAGCCAGGGTCTTCAGGGCCCAGGGGAGACCGAGCCCCACTAGGATGTCAAACACATTGCTGCCTATGGAGTTCGACACTGCCATGTCTCCCATACCTGCACAGACGGAGAACATGAGAGAGAGAAAGCGACAGATAGACAGAGATGGAACGGTACAGAGGAAGAAACAAGGGAGGGAGAAAGGAAACGAAAGGTATAGAGAGGAGGAGACAGGAAGGTACGTGGGGGGGAACCGAAAGAAAGAAAGACAAGGCGACAGGTTGGGTGACAGAGAGACGGAGGTAGGTCATCAGCGGAGGTATCTGTCTGAAACAACAAACGAAATACGCGGCGGCCGACAACAAAGCGAAGATCGGCGAAACTAAACGGCGGTGGCGAGCGTGCGTGTCTTCTGCCGAGCCCCCCTCAGACAGACAGAGCCTGCTAAATATTTGATGGCGGGAACAAGAATAAACACAGATGAAAGGGTGGAGGAAAGGACCCCGTCGTGCTGTCTCTCCCCCTCCCCCCTTCGTTTTCAGCCTCGCCACAGGGACGGAAGAAGGGCAGCGAAAAAAAAGACGAGCCCACGATCTTTACCCACGCACTCTCCCTCCCGTCTCCATCTCTATCTCTGTCCTCTTCCCTCCTCTCTGTCTGGCTGCACTTTGATTCTCTTGCTTGGCTTCCGTAGGGCCGTAGTTGGCGTGCGTGTGTGTGTGTGACAGTTTGTGTTATACGATACTGGCATTTCATGTGTGTGCGCGTACCTTGTCGTGCCACTATGAGGCTGGCCATGCAGTCGGGGACGCTGGTGCCCGCTGCCAGGAAGGTGATGCCCATGATGACGTCCGGGATGCCGAGCGTGAAGCCTATCACGGTTACCTGAGAGAGAGAGAGAGAGGGAGAGGGAGAGAGAGAGAGAGAGAGAGAGAGAGAGAGAGAGAGAGAGAGAGAGATTATTGCTTGTATTTTTGAGGTTTTGTGTTTAGACAGAGAGAGAGAAAGGGAAGACATGAAGGAAGGATCAAACTGTTGCTCTCCAAACAAATACATGTGGAGTTATATGCAGAGGAGTGGAAATCCAAGAAATGTATGCGATCTTATGCACATGTCTTAAATTTTAATGCCACTCTGTGCGTTGTATTCACGTTAAGCATCGACTATTTGGCCTCTTTGGATCTCTGCCAGTTGCCTCATGTTGCTTTGAAAACACATAAAAGTGATGATTGTCAGATCTCGCATACTGCTAATTGGCATTCAACTTAATATGACTCGCCTGTGTTGCCGCCTTTGCCATTGAGATTTAGTTACTTCAAAGTCAATCTACTCTTTCATGTCGTTTCTGTTATTTTGCCCACCTGCCTGCATCTATTAATCTGTCTATTTGTCTGTCAGTCTGCCTGTATGCATGTTTGCATCCCTCTCTTTTTCCCCCTCCCTCGCTCCGCTCACCATCCAGACCATGACGTAGGAGAAGGCGGCGATCCACAGCGTGGAGCAGATGAAGGAGAGCATGAACCAGTTCTCCCAGCGAGGCGCGGAGCAGTTGGGGACGGTGAAGTACAGCAGGAGGCACAGGGGCCAGGCCAGCAGCCACTTCAGCTTGTTACACACACCGGCTGCAAGCACACAGGGAAACACACAGCGAAACAGTATACTGCGTAAAGACTGGGTTAAATCTAGTGTACCAAAACGCAGATTGTCACGCACATCACTTCTGCTCGTAATATTTACCTCCTTTCAAATTGCTTGTTCCCCATTTTTGATGAGGAAGTTACTATCTGAGCAGCCTGCCGCTTGTTTGATGTGTTTTCCGGTTGGATTTGTGCACAAAAGTTTATTTCTGACGCACTGCATTTACACTTTGTTCTCAATGTGGCCAAATGTTCTTGTCCTGTCCTTTACTGTCCCGCCTCGTCTCGTCCTCTATTGTACTGTCTAGTCCTTTTATGTCTTGTTTTACCGTTTCTATATTTGTCTCATGCTACTTGTAATTTTGTATTGTGTTACCATATGGAACATAAGGAAGAATGTGTCTTTACACCTGGATTTGATGTGTTTTTGTGCTATCTGATTACAAAATCTGAAACTGGACTAGAGGACTTTTTTGGGGAAAAATTGTTTCTCCATTTGTTCTTCAGCTACCTTAAAAACAGCTTGTTAGCACTGTTACCATCGCTCTTTGAAACCTATGAGTGCTGTTAGCTGCAAGCTAATGACGTAATTCGCAACAGCAGTGCCCATTGTTTTCAATAACAAATGTTAAAAATACTAACAAGGATTGAATAGACTCTAATGAAGAAAGTCTGATCAAGAAAAAGTTGAAGTCTGACTGTAAACAGTATTTTGAAAACACATCAAATGTTATATCCATACACACAAACATTTTCCCAGCTATGAAATCAAAAATATAAAGGTATTCAATTAAACAGAACTTTGAAAAGAACATTTTAAATAAAAAAGCTGAGAGAAAGTCGATACCTGGGCATTGGAAGGGTACGAAGGGCCCCTCTCCGTCCTCCTCTTCCTCCTCCTCGTCGTTCTCGTTATTCTCGTTGTCCTCGTTCTCCGTCTCGTTGCCGGCCTCCCGGTCGTCGTGGCGACCATTGACCCCCCTGTCGGCCCCGCCCAGCCCGTTCTCTACGCCCCGCCTGCTGCCTCCTTTCACCGGGACGTCAGAGTCGCCGTTGGTGAACGTCCGCGTGTTGATAAGACGCTGCCTCTGTAGGACGCACACACACACACACACACAACCAGGTCAGATGTACCTGTAGCACATTAAATATGCTTCACAATTAAATGACTGTGTGTGTGTGTGTGTGTGTTAAGCAGTGGGAATTACTCCTGGCACATCCTGCGATGTCTCAGTGTGAAACATTCTGCTGCTGGAAATGGCCTGAGTTATACAGCACTGCCTACTGATTATAACTGTAATACTGAATTTGATTCATACATTTCTACTTAATATGTCTGAGCGTTGAAATCGTCGGTCATGGCATCCATCCTACTTCGCATTAAGAACGCTGCCAGAAGGCTTAGATGATATAAATCAGATATATTTACGAGGAATCCTCCTTTTGATAGTTAAGGAAATGATTACTGTCTCCAGGCTAAAGCCACAGCCTCCAGCCTTAAATCAAATGGCGAGAAAATATTAAAACTGTTTACCATATGAGAGCGAACCAGCAAGACTGCAGTTAAGAACAAATGCCTTTATAGTAAAATGAACCCCAATCATATTCTACCATCTAAGACTCTGTATCTAGAAGGACTGAGAGTTTTTTTTTCTCTTTTCTTGTCATGGACTTATTAGGGGGAACCAAGCTGTGGGCATCGTGAAGGGAGGAATGGATGAAGAATATAAGAGAATACCCCATACAATGTTATTATCTGTAAGATATATATGTAAGATTTGTATGCAAGAGATACACGATTGCATTTACATAACCTCCATTTGCTCTATTCTTATATATGTCCTATTTTTCTTTGATGTATCCTGTTACTACCTGCTGCTGCGATGGTTTCATCTAATCTAGGGCTGCAACTAACGATTATTTTCATTATCGATTAATGTATCCATTATTTTTTTGATTAATCGATTTATCATTTAGTCTATAAAATGTCAAAAATAATGACAAATGCCCATCACAAGTTACCAGAGCCCAAAGTGATTCTTAAAATTACTCATTTAGTCTGACCAGCAGCCAAAAAACTCCAAAGTATTCATTTTATAATGACATGAAACAGAGAAAAGCAGTAAATCTTAGCATTTTTGAAGCTGTATCCAGCAAATGTTTGGCATTTTTACTAATGACTAAAACGATTATCAAAATTATAATCAATTAATTTTCTGTCGATCGACTAATCAATTTATCGTTTCAGCACTAATCTAATCTACACTAAACCAGAGACTGTGTTCTGGTTGCACCATATGATACAATGATACAATTTGAGTCTTTTTTTGGCTGAACATAGCAATTGAAGATATAAATAGCCACTCGTATGGACAAAGCTATTTCTACATCATTTCATTCTCAGCCCTTGAACAACGTACAAAAATAGCTAATGCTTAGAATCTTCAATGTGCAACCTGATTTGTAGGCCGGGGCCTCTGTGCAGCAGCAGATTACCTTATTAAGGAAGCTGTCTGGAACGCTTTTCCCTCCGAGAAAAAACACACTGCAGCCCGTTTCAAATTGGAAATGGCAGCAGTCTTTGTTTTTTTTTCAATCCAATCAATAGTGCAGCTGTAGCGTGCTTGTGTGTGTGTGTGTGTGTGTGTGTGTGTGTGTGTGTGTGTGTGTCCCTACCTCGGTGATGAGCATTCGTGAGGCCATGGTGAGGCGGGTTCGGGGGGAGAAGTGGCTGGTGATCATGATCCTCATGCCGGCCTCGGAGAAGGACAGCTGGTGGGGGTAGGCTGACAGCAGCTCATCCACCATCAGCACCGACGGCTTCCTGTGGTGGTTTGCTGTAAGACACACACACGCACACACACACATGCATGTAAACACACAATATACACGTGCACGCATGGCCGCGGACACACATTCACACGTACATGCCTAATCTCTATTGAATTCTATACCATTAACCATATTCTATGCTAGAATATACCACACTATCAAATTCTAGCTATATAGTGACACACTGTACAACAATATTGTATAGTTCGAAGATATGATTATTCTCAGAACTTTTTTTTATTATTATAAAACCGATTGTTCAAGTCCTCAGTCCTGATTGGTTGAGTTACATTCAAAGCCATAGAAAAATAAATCGATAAATTCACACCTTTGAATATTAATGATAAAATATTAGTATTTATTACTTGACTTTGTTGAATACTCAGTTCTTATTGGCCAATAAACACATTTTGAGGTCTGTTATTTCTGCAGTCAAGAAGTCTGGTCCGTTTTGCTGATTTCTAATCAAATTAATTAGATACACCTTGTATTAAAAAGATGTTACTCCTCGGTTACTCTTGATGTAAGTTAATTTAGTGTGTAATAAAATCATTTTAAATCAATACTTTGTGTCAAATGATTAATGTGTTTGCTAAATATTTATGTATTAAGCAGAATAATGTACAGTGAGTTGGTCATTATTGCAAAATAAGCCCCTTCAGGGCAATCAAGGGCCCTTGGGTCTTGGGTCACCCAGCTGGGGCTTATTTTGCATTAATGACCAGCTCACTGTACATTAGCCCTTACATATAAACACACACCTTTGAATACATAACAGTTCATTTAAATATTAATCATGCTGCTACTCATGTGTCACTTTGCAGCCAGTTTGTTTAGCTACTGCTTAAGAACTACAGTATATTTCTAGGTGGAAAACTAACATTTGATTAGGATTAATTAAAAAATAAAAGAAATAAAAGTTTTCTTGATTACTTAAATATATATACTATACCATACTATACTATGAAATTCTACACAATGACATACCGTACTACAAGATAGTACTGTAACATACTAACAACAGGAAGACAACAAGCCTACCTTTCTTCAGCAGGACGGCAGTAGCATCACAGCTGTCATCCAGCTCAGCGTTACTGGCCGCCCCGTTCCTCAAGCTGGACGAGTTCTTCTTCCTCCTCTCCAGAAAACGAACAATGTGGGAGTTCAGCCTGGAACAGAGGTCATTCAAACCGGTTAGCATACACCATGTATGCATATGTGGACTAAAGTTACCTACTATCCTTGAAAAAGAACCAATATTTTCATTCTGCGCTATCAAAAACTACGCTTAGACATACTTACTTCATGATTAAAATGTAGACGAAATACATCAGGATCAACGTGAGAGCTTCCCACCTGGAAAACACATAGTTTGGATTGAATGACTATGTGAATTATTAAAAGCAATGGGAACACATCACAAATTTCGATGGCTATTTGTCAGAGGAACATGTTATGGATTGTTCTAATTGAAATCAGTGATGATATCACAATTTCTAACATGAATGGTTGAATAAAAAAAAACAATAACACATGAATACCTATAGAAATAATAATTGAAACAATGATTGATTAGACTCACCACACCACTTTCTCATCATATATGAACTGTGGGAAGAGAGAGAAGAATGACAAAAAGGTGAAAAATCATAGAAATGAACCAGCAATTACATTGAATTACCAAACCTAACTTGAAACCAGACTGCATTTTTTTTAAATTTACAAATCAATTTGAAAAAGGAATAAGAGCCAGGCAAGAAAAAGATGTAAAGATCAATTTGCATGCATGCATGTATTTATCAATCACAGATTTATCAATCAAACTGGCTGTTCAATTAAAAAACCTATGAATATTACCAGACCCAGACTTTCTTTAGTCGAGGACGGCCCTAATGCATTTTACAGTATTTGCAATGTTATTATGACTGGATTTGTCTTCATATCTAGGTTCCTCACCACTATAAGAGCAGAGATAGACAAGGTGTAGTAGACAGAGTCTCTGAGCAGAGGCCAGCAGGAGAGACGCACCGCCTGAGAGAGAGAGAGAGAGAGAGAGAGAGAGAGAGAGAGAGAGAGAGAGAGAGAGAGAGAGAGAGAGAGAGAGAATATAAAACAAAAAGCAGGGAAAAAGAGAGTAAAAATAGTTATAGACACTGAATTACTTAATTTTTTGTCCCGTTGAGTAAGACATCTAACATCTCACACTGCTGTGCACCAGACAAATGAGATAAACCACAAGGCTCTTGATGGATTGTGGTAAATCATTACTCTGTGTGTGTGTGTGTGTGAGTGTGTGTGTGTGTGAGTGTCTGTTTGGGTCTTACGTAACATGCAATCTAAACAGGAAAAAATTCTTCTAAGTATGTTTCTCTTTTCCTCGTGGGATTACAGCGGCGAACAGGACAGATATCATTTTCTGACTCAGACACTTTGCTGCAAACTAAATGCAGTTATGACATGAGGGAGGCAGACACTATGTCTAGAGAGAGAGAGAGAGAGAGAGAGGGAGAAGGGGAAGAGATGAAGAGAGGGAGAGGTTAGCTGACTTTCCATCCAAGGACGTTAAAATTGTGCGAATTATGATGCATCGAATTAAAAAGTCTGAACGCTAAAACGTTTTCACACTCGCTTTGACGCAGCGAAGTGAAGATAAATAGCGGTTGTATGACCATTACTCGGTGCGTGAGAATATCACAAGTGCATTTCTTTGTTTTTGTCTTCGGACAGCATGAAATATGGCCGGCATTAGCTGACACGAAAGAGCAATAACAGCTCGTTCAATACTAATCAATTCTTGAGAGACTTTCCATTTTTCATGCGGATGTGTACTTTCTGATGAGATGCTGTACATTCAGGAAGCCTTTGTATTCGCTTCAACCCAGCTGATGGATTTTATTTGTTGCAACGTTTCAAATGTTTGCCTAAAATTTGCTTGAGTTGGATGAAAATGTAGTTAGTGAGAGAGAGAAAACCGATTCAGACAGCGAGGTGAAGATAGAGAGACAAAGAGACAGAAAAACAGATGAGACATGGTCTGTGTGTGTGTGTGTGTTTCTAACTTGTAGCCCACTGTACCTGTCCAGCGAATATGCCACACACTCCGATAATGCAGAGGATGTTGAAGACAGCTGAGCCCACGATGGTGCCGACCCCGACGTCACCTTTAGTGATGAACACTCCTGCACAGCGGGGGACAGAAAACACTGGTTACCACAGACCACCAGCAGTACTTTTCAGTTACAGTTTTTTCTTGTGATATTAAGACGGTTCTCTGGCTGAAGCATGATGGTTTGGCTCTCTGGTTACTAAATTAGCACCAGTGCTAACTGAAGTGGAGTCGATGCCAAACACGGCATGTTTCAAATTATGGACAAAAACATCTTCATTTAGCTTAACATTAAGTAGGCCTATTACTCTTAATTTAAGCTTTCTATGCTTCTGTGAGCAACAATTATGAAACATGTTGCATTGGCTCCCATTACCAATGGCTAAATTTAGCTGGTGTTTGTGTTGGCTAGTAATAAAAGTTAGGATAACTGAACACAGAAACCATTAGACCTATATGCTACTGTCAATGACAATACAAGCCCTCCAGAATGAGCCAAATTTTTACAAATTTTACTAATCAATTCACCTGTTTTCAAGCTAACATAGCTACTAAGCTACTAAACTAGCATCCATCTTTACGATGCCAATATTGTCAACATACCTCCTTCGGTTACTGCCACTAAAAGGTAAGACACCCTTATCACAATTTATGTCCATCTTTGACATGAATTCTGGATGATATTCAGTGTGTTAAGGGTCCCGGTTTGGGGGTTTGAAAATGTGGTCACCCTAGTTTAGAAACTGTTGTTAGCTAACATGGTGCTAGCTGCGGAAGCCAGTGGTATTTCACTAAGGTTTATCTTTTGCTGTCCAACATTCTGGATGACAAAAACTATTTGAGGCTTGTAGGAAGACAAAGGGTACAATGTACTTGTCTAAAGCTCATATTTTATTCACTCTATTCGTTTGTCATTCAAGTTATGTAACAAGGTCAGCAGATTTGGCACTATCTCTGGGTGGTATTTTGCACTGGTGTGTTGTTTCGTTTTTAGTTATATTTATTTAGCTAAACCCAACATTTCAAATGGCAAGATTTGATTATATAAGTCCAGTCTTCTCACCAAAAATCTCACTTTTAAATTGATTTTATTGCCGCAAAGACTTGAAAGAAAATGATGCTCTCCGCCGCTATGGGATATAGAGGGTTAAGGGAATAAACAGTGATGCTACTGGCATAGGTGTGTGTGTGTCTGTGTGTGTGTGTGTGTGTGTGTGTGTGTGTGTGTGTGTGTGTGAATCTCACCAATGACAGAGGTGAACAGTTCAGGAGCTGAACTGCCTGCTGCCATGAAGGTCGCACCTGCAACATCCTCACTCAGATGGAGACGCTGGGAGAAAGAAAGACAGCAAGCAATAGCATGAAAGAAAGCAGTAGTATAAAAACAGCTCTTCTATAGTGATGGTAATAATGGAACTCCAGTGTTTTCCTACCTCACATATCTTCTCGAGCGAGGGGACAAAGTAGTCGTCACACAGCAAGGCCAGGGCGTAGAACATGTACATCGCCTACAGAGGCCAAAACACACTCTGGTGAGCAACAATACACACATACATACAAAGACACCTATTGAAAGAACAACATTGTCATTCACAAGAGATTCGCTGAACAAATAGCTGTGAGATTTTTTTTTTTTTTTTGGAGAAAAATAAAGCATTACTAGTCCAACTCATTCATACAACTCAATTATTTACAAATATAATTTTCAATATATTTGCCATGATGTTTTGTTACTGTCTGAAGACACTAGGGTTAGACTATATCAGTTTGCTGATATGCTGATCTTTCGTGAAATATCAGATATCAGCCAGTCAGTCAAATCTGTATCAGCTTTCAAAAATCCATATCAGTCAAACCCTAGCTAACACAACATGGGTGTTTCAGGGTGTCAAGGTGTCATCTTTTGACACCCTGAAGAAGGCCCTATGGCCAAAACATGTTGGTGTTTTTAATGCTTCTATGATTTAATAAAGTATTTCGTCTTTTGATACTTCAAAGAGGAGTTGCCTTGGTTTTTTCTTCAAGTTATATAATCAGAGTTTTAGACCAAAGACCACCCTCTTACACTACAAAACCCACCAGTAGCGCTCCTATATCTGCTTTTCACACATAAATGTCTGAATTGCTGGAGTCAAAAGAACTTAGTGTACACTTATTCAAAGCAACCTACAATGAGTGAGCTGGTAAAAACAACCACAAAAGGGTTGTGAACTGCTATCTACAGCATCATTTTTGATAGACTCAGTCTCCAAAACTTGTAAATGTGATTGATGTTTTGGGTTTTAAGCTGGTATTCCTTTTTACACTGTAGGCTTCAGACTTATCCGCATGCCTGTCAAACCAACTGCAAAGGATTGACTTGAGGAATACAGCATGAATGATGCTGAGGGAGGGAAGCTCTGGCTGCTCCAAAACCACAGTGTCATATTTTTAGGTCAGCAGCCAATATTCACTCAAACTGCAGCGTGCGGGCAAGGCGCCTCGTCCATTTGCAAGAGCGGTAAGTGGCAAGTTAGTGTCTCTTTCACAAAGAAACGTATACAGGTCAGACTTGTGTGCAGAGACACACTTTCTATTCCAACAATGTAGGCGCAAGTTGCAGCACTGACAGGCAATCAAAAGTGATACAGATTTTGATTGACGGCGTTTTCGAATCCTTTGATTTGTAAATAATTACATGCCATCAAGCGAAGTACACTGGCCCATTATTAGGATTTCATTCAAAGTGTTAAAGATTTTACTACGATATGTTGAGTTACTTCAATATGAACTTTACAAGAGAGACACAGGACCTTCTTTCGTCTGATTACAAGTCATATCCATAAGCAGGCCAGGCACGTCCACAAACGTGAATATATTTATAGGTTAGGGAAATGGCATGCAATTATTTTCCTCCTCATTTTGGGATGTAGAGCATGTACATAAGCAGGTTTGGTGTCTAAATCTTTGGGCAGCCAGGCAGCGTGTCCTCATATCACACATAAGCCTCTGCTCAACATCTGCCAAACACTTCCCCATTAACACACTGGCAGTCGGGTCATAGGGTGTCCACGTTTTCGTTTGTTTAGTGTGTGTGTGTGTGTTCTTGTACTTCTATCCTTGTGAGAACCAGTTTGAGTTTTAGACCTTCAGTAGAGGTGTGACCAAGTCAACTTTGCTCAAGTCCCAAGTCAGTCTCAAGTCTTGAGGCTCAAGTCTCAAGTTAAGTCCCAAGTCTAAATGTGGAACAGCAAGTCAAGTCAGAATCCAGTCCAGCATCAATTTAATATCTTAAAGAAAACTAAATATCTAAGACTTTTCAATGCAATATGGTTTTAATAGGATAAAAACTTGGTAAGAGCATCATGAGTTTGATTTATAAAATCAGTTTCAACTTCAATAAATTAAATCATTCCATACAAATTCAGAAAACAGAATTTAAATTCAGTCGTCTGGTGGAACAAATCTCATCACTTTCAATCTAAGTCATTTACACAAACACAAGATCTCAAGTCAAGACTTTAGAAACCTTTTCAAGTCATCAGAGTACAAGTCAGAGTCAAGTCCCAAGTCACCAGAACCCAAGTCAAGTCAGGTCTCAAGTCTTCTCTTCATGCATCAAGTCAAGTCTCAAGCAATTCAGACTGTGACTCGAGTCCAAGTCATGTGACTTGAGTCCCCACCTCTGAGCACAGGATTTGGGTTTAGGGTTAAGATTAGTATTAGAAGATTAGGTTAGGATTAAGGTTAGGGTTAGTTTAGTTAGGCTTAGTATTAGATGTTAGGGAATGAATGCAGTCAATGGAAAGTCCTTACTTGTTCCTTCCAAGTCCGCTGCAGTTATTCTTCCCCATTTTGCACTTTTTAAGCCCTTTTTCTTTGCACCATGTCTTATTAAAGAACTCTTTTTGCTATCTCAGCTGCTTGATTTCCCTTTTTTTTTTGAGGCTTTTTTTATGCCCCAGCAAATCAGAGTGCAGGTTCCTCCGTCGTCTAATGCATGATTCATCTGAACCTGCGCTCCCGGAGAAACTAACAGCAATTTTGGCAAGTATCAGCCACTCACATCCTGCACTTTATGCGTGTATATGGGTGACACTCACACACAGGACGTGCAGGCCCACCGCTCCGTCGACGCGCTCCTGGTTGGTGAAGTAATCCCTGGGGAACTCGTGGATTGCTGCAGAGAAAGAAAAAAAAACACAGAAATCGAACATGCTGAAACGAAAAAAATGAAATATTAACTCTGCGGAGGAAGAAACCCCAAGGGGCTCATAGAAAACATCTCACCCCAAAGGTAACAAAAAAAAATTAATCGAGACGACAAGATACAAGTCAATTGGACACTGAAATAAAGCGATATAAAAACTCAATAGGGACATGTAGGGTACAAGAGCTAGAAAATGCATAATTAACAAGGGAACTGAAATGGATTTAAAATAGCCCTGTGTGTGTGTGTGGGGATTCAAAGATAAACAGATGGAGGGAGAGAACATGTGTCGCGTCTTGTTAGACTGAAAATCATACATAAATGAAAAGCGGGGCAGCTAAGGTAACGTTCTCTGTGATCTGTCTAACCTTTTTCCAGAACTCATTTTGCCCATTAGCAATTTTCAATTAAAAGTCAGACAGAAATCTCTAAATGCTGATGATGGATAAACATTGCGAGTGGCTGTTCGCACGTTGAGGTGAAAGAAAAAGAAAAAGAAGTAAATACTACAGCGTTTTCCATTTTCAAATTTAATTTCTTGACTGGATTATAAGATCTTGGCTGCTGTTCAATATGATTCGCGCTGATAGTGGCTTGGCAATATGACTGATAACTCAGTCATTACGCTCTGCAGACGATTATACTTCACGACTAATGCCACAATATGTCAAATAACAGAGAGAGTTTATGGTAGTCATATCTATCAGCACTGAAAAACAGCTTTCTCTCCTTACTTTTCCAGACTTTCTGTGCAATTCCCAAACTTTTCAAGACCTGGAAATTATCAGTTTGATTTTCCGTACATTTCCATACAGACTTTCTGGAGTGATGCTGCACCTACAGTTTCTTTGCATTGGTCTGAACCATAATGAAGTTTAGTTTGTTGCATTTTTGTATTTGCTTCGTTTAGGTTCATGCCTCCCAATTACAAGCGAACCAGAGCTTGTAAACAAAAGTCACATGGACTCACAAGTAGCTCGTTTATTGGACAGAGTTTTGGTGGCCTGTCATCCTTCCAGGTTAGAGGTTTTGGCGGTGGGAGGAGTCAAGACAAATTTTGATTCCAGTCTCTGAAGCGTCAGTTAAACATGATGCACTTGTCTGCGCTCTTTGCTGTACTTTTCCTTCTCTGGTGTTCATTTAAGAACACATGAAGAAACAGCTGAGTATGAGCGTCAGTCCAGACTGCGGTTTGCCCTCGATTCCTTTTGTTATGCCGGGCTTTCCGAGCATGAGGAACTGCTGACTGATCAGATGTGAACATCCACCTCCTTCTACCCAGAAACCCTTGCGTTTTGGGGTTATTTCCCGTGGTTGGTTCGGATTACATTCTCACATATCGCTCTGTCTCTCCATCCTAGACCCAACAGAGGTGACATGATGAATCCGTCACTGTCCAACAGCAGCAGCGAATCACAACATGCCAAAATATGCCGCATATTAATTCACAACCGTCACGTGCATTCCCTGTTGCATATGAGTCTTCATATGAGTGGCAAGGCTAAAAATAGCCTTGGCCCAGTGTGACTGTGCATGTGTGTTTGGGATTTGCTTGCTCTGTATGTGTGTGTGTGTGCCATGTGTGTGATTCTGCTGTGCGCTTGCAGAATCTGTACTCCATGTGTGCGTGCGTGCAAGTGTATTTTCCCAATGGATGTGCATTGTTTCCTTTCTGTGCATGCGTGTGTGTTCGTGCTGCATGTGTGTGTGTGTGTGTGTGTGCGCACGCTTGTGTAACGTGAAGGCAACACAATGTGCAGTGACATTCTCTCCCTCAACAGCCGAGAGCTTGTGAGTCAGGCGGCTTCAGCTTCAGCCTGCCCTGCGTGGCCCAAACACAACACAACCCCTGTCCGCTCATAGGAACTGACAGGAGAGAGAGAGAGAGAGGGAGAGAGAGAGAGAGAGAGAGAGAGAGAGAGAGAGAGAGAGAGAGAGAGAGAGAGAGAGAGAGAGAGAGAGAGAGAGAGAGAGGAAAGGGGGGGGGGGGGATAGGGAAGAGGTAGGAAGGGAGAGATGAGAGCGGGAGGGGAAAAAAAGAGAAAAGGGACAAAATGAAGAACCGGACATGATGTAGAGTCAGCAGTGAGGAACTGGGGAGAAATAATGGAGGGAGCTGAAGGGGAACCAGAAAAGATAAAGGAGGGAAGGAGAGAAAAGAGGAGTCTGGTGTTGTGGTTGGCTACAGGTGAGTGAGTCAAACTTGTTATAAAACACTATAAACACTCTCTCACTGTTTCTCTCTCTCGGTCAAAAAAGCCCCAATCCCCTCTATCTCTCCCCTTCTTCTGTTTCTTTTCCTTTCCTTCTTCGCTCTTACACGATCCTTCTATGGTCACAGGAATATCGCAAGGGAGCCAAGCGCTGATGTAGTGGTAAATAACAAGATAGGTGTGTATATTTTCAGAAAAACATTAATTTCTGCCTTTTTTCCACTTCAAAGACTCTGTCCTCACATAGCTTCCATCAGTTTGATGCTACTTGCTATGATGTATACTATGAATTTCTGTCATGAAGATCAGGCTACAAAGGTGTTTCTTTTTCTATTCCACAAATAAAAAGATGGGTAACTTGAGTTAAGGTGGGTTTACCCTCCATTACATCCCAGCCACCAATACCCTGACCTTTGACCTTTTCATTTTTGGTTGCTTTCAATTTTTAGTGATCTAGGAATTGAAGCTTATTCTACTGTTGCACTCATGGTAAGTCACTCTTTTACACCTAAAATGTAAAATGTAGAGTACAGTAAATCAGTTAGCAAGCAGTGCTTTTCCACTCAGTCTAGTACAGTAGGGATCGGTTAGTAAAAATCAGTCAGTAAACAGTTTCAAGTCAGTTGCCAAGCCATTTCCAGCAGTGGAATGTGTTTCCCACTGAGCCATCACAGCCAGGGCAGTCTGTGCCAATAGTAGTGCAACACACACACACACACACACACACTTACAAAACACAGAGTGCCCCAAAGCATACTGCCAACTATGGAACATTCATAGCTACGAAGAAAACAATTAAGTCTCTCTGTCATTATCTCCTAACTGACACATACTGTACGCACACACAAATACACTGACAGACGCTAACAAGCACATACTCTCACACACACACACACACACACACACACACACAGGCCTCTATACATACTGATGAGACACCGCTTCGACCAATTACACAGCCCCAAAATAACAACAACAACAATGGCCCAGCCCTTTTGGCTGGATGCGTAGCGTGACTGCCCCTTTTGGACCATCTATGAGGAGTCTTTGTGTTTTTCAATTCACAGATTAGAGGCTCGCTGGACCTGGCCAATGCATGCATGAGCATAGGCCAACTCCATTTCTACCAGAGATGTGTGTGTGTGTGTGTGTGTGTGCGTGTGTGTGTGTGTGTGTGTGAAGGGCCATCACCACAAAGCTTTCCTCTCTCTCCTTTCACCTCAACCTGGCACCGAGACAGATGGCTCCTGAGGGAAGGACAAGCACCATGCCACGAAATATCAACTATTTACACACACACACACACACACACAGACACACACACACACATAGGGGCGTGCAATTCTGCTGGAGGAGCCAAGTTCATGTTTCCAAAAACAGCAAATCTATCTTATCTGCTTTTTTCCATACATGGCGAAACAAAGAGCGTTTCAAGAACCGGAGACGTGACGCGAAGCCAGAAATGATGACATCGCGATTGATCGATATAATGTGTAAAGTATTTTTTTTCGTGAGGGATTTTAACCCCAAGTTGTCATGAAAAAACATTGTGCGTCTTTCCAAATAAATTCCACAGGTGTCTTTCACTTGGAATAGATGGGATAACCTTCATTTTGTCAGTGAAGGCGGTTGAATTCCTCTTTCCTTTATAAAACGGATCGATTCTTTGACCTTTGACCTCCTGTGTGCCGGTTGCTCATAACGTACTGTACGTATCATGCATGTCATACAGGATTTGAAGCTTACTCTACCGTTGCACTCTGTTTTTCTAAGTCACCCTGGGTAAGAGCTCGAGCTAAATGCTCAAAATGTAAATGTCAAAACGTGACCCACCTCATGTCAAAGAGAAGCCCAGTGATGTATGACCAGCAGCAATCCATCCAGATTTAGGATTATACTAACTCTAGTGTCGCGGCAGCCGGGCGGATCAGCCCGACATCGGCGCTGCTGCTGCGGCGACGACGTCACTAATCTTGTTAAATATTCTGTGAAAAGATGGATGTCAAACAGCGAGCGAGACAAAAGAGTTGTATAATCTCTGGATTTAGTCCCTCCATTCTCCTTTCTGTCCGGTAAAAAAAGAGAAAAAATCAATATGATTTACAGTAGCCGCTGCATTAAAGTCGTTTCTGGAAAAGTATAATCTGCATTAGCTGGTATTCTGTTGGGCTAAGTGCAGTCTGCGGCTAGTTTAAAGGGCCTGATCCGCTGTGTTTATGCTGTATAGGATGAAGGGAACAGAAGAGGGGAAAGAAGGGATGGACAAACTGCTATTAGGTGGTATTAGAGGGGTTGATTCCTTGGTGGCCTCCGCTGAACGTTTGGAAAGACGCAGGGTGCCGTTCGGATTTACTGGAAAGCATATGAGGGACTGTAGCATCCATATTCCAAAATGAATGAATAACAAAACATCTTTCAGTTGAGAGGAATTTTAATAATGTGTAAGACACGTGTGTCTAAATTTGAGTTTAAAGACAAAAAATCAGCCAATATCTCTAAAATATAGAGGGTCTGCCCTCACATGTGAAAACCCACATGTGAATTCAAGGCACGTGCTTTTTGGTCACATTTTGGTATTCATATGTGCACCTGTGAATTGTCTCTTTGCATGTGAAATTATGTTTCCACATGTGAAACAAATATTGTCATGTGTCAGGTGAAAACGTACAAAAAATTTTTCACATGTGGAAAAAACCCCCCAAAAACTTCTCACCTATGACTTGAAATGTTCACATCTGAAGTAAAAACTGTCATGTGATGTCAGGAAAAAAAATTGTTCACATACAGTATGAAAACCAATATGTGTCCAAAAAGCACATGTGCTTTGGATTCACACGTGGGTTTTCACATGTGACTCGTTTTGTAAGGGCGATTGAAGAAGAAGTAGAAGTGTTGCCATTTACCTGCTATCCGTTAAAAAAGAACCATCATTCATTTTAATGTTATGCTTTCAATCAGTTTGTATTGGTTTTGAATGAAACTCTTCACCTGAACACAGTTATATGATGCAGTAACAGCTTGGTCATGTTATGGAGCTAAACACCGCTTTAGTTTATTAGACATTAGCAGTCTTGGACTTTGCCATTCCCTCCTCACATCAGTTTCCTTGGCTGAATACTCCAGTTGCTGCAGGGAGTGTGAACGCTTAAGAACATCTAATTGAATGTGTGAATGAAAGAGGGGGTTAATCACACTATCTTACCCAATCAGCTTTTTTCCCTGCATGTGTGTGTGTGATTGTGGTGTGCGGGTCTTCGTTCCCTTTTCTCCCCTTTACAAATTTCTCACCTTTTAATAACCTATGACTTCTTAATGTGTCATAATAACCCGGCCTTTCAGATAATGAAATAATAAAATTTCACATTAGGGGTCACACCGCGGCCCTGATGTAAAGTTCTCTACTAAGACTTTCTGATGATTTTCCATGTCAGAGCGCTTCCACGACCTAAAGATGCTCTTCCTTCCTGGTTTGTTAATGTTGTTTTTCTAAAGGGGCGAGCGGCCTGGTTTCCACTCCACTTGGGCTGAAAACCATCTAATGCATTATGTGAAACAAGTTGGAAAATACATTCTGCTGTACTCCTGTGAAGTGACCCATTTGTAAAATTCCCTAATATTCCCTGACTACAGAGAATGTATCAAATTCCCTGTTTGGAATACACCTCTGAACATTCCATGATATTCCAGGAATTCCATGACCAGTATGTATGAAATGACAGTATATGATAGGCTTTTAACAGGTTTCATGTTCCAAAGGGTCATGAAACTCACTCAACACATATTAGACCATGTAAACATTCAGTAAGTAAGAAAAACAAAACTCTAGTATTACATTTACAAGGTTTCTACACATAACTATTATGCTTTTGACAAGTTTCCTGAAATAATGAAGCAACTACAAAAGAGCAGAGTAGCAGTAATTGGACTTCCTTTTCTCCTCCTGCAACCAGTGCTTCATTTGTAAATGATGAGGTCCCAGAACACCAAGTGGTCGGTGTTCCCGCGAGTCGGTCTGGAGGGACAACAAGCGCATTGGAGGCACGGTGGTGCTCAGTGCAGCCATACAGCATACTGTAGACCTAACAGCCTAAACATTACTAAATGACCGACTATATGACCTTAGAGCTCCGACTACTGGGGACCTATAACAATATTTTATTATTGCATAGGCTACATAATGCTCATTTTGTCCAAACCGATGGGTTTTTACAAACCTGCCCTTCAAGTAGTGGACTAAAGATATAACTGTGCTGTGCACAACATAAAAATGCCCACATACTTGGCTTTGAGACATCCTAATCATACATAAACACATCAAGGAAACTGCAATGGCTTCAACCATTTACCAGACAAATTCTGGCTCGAGTAGTTACGCATTAATATTCAACACAAATACTTTCATAGGACATCTATTTTGAACGTAGGAAACAATGTCAGCGAATAATGAAATGACAGCAATAAAACGTGTCATGGTCATGCCAAACAGCTACAAGTCGGCCTACATGCGACACTCAGCTGGACCGCGCTGGTTTTGAAATACCCACATTGATGTGGGGCTTACAGCCCTTCACTCAACCAATTATCCAATTATATTACCAATTATTTCTGGACACTCAACATAACATGCGCAATTGCCCACATATTTAACTGTGGGACTTACAGGTCCACACTCCATAATAATTTCTGTTTTCATCTATGCAAATATGAATTTAGATGTTATTGTCCCAGCAGAGAACTGTAACACGTTTACAAAAAAAAATAAATCATGCTTACCTTGTCTAATTTCCAAAAATAGTCCACACAGCGGACATATGGACAGCAACTTCAACTATCTTTTAGCCATGACGCTGTCTGAGTGTGTTTCATAACACACTCTGCAGAGCAGCTCACTCATGTCACGTGATTACTATGCGCTTGTTGCTACTTTCTAATAGGGTAATCACCTGTCTTCATATGGAAATGAGCCAATTAGGTTTTTGGAAGGGAGGGGAAAGGAAGAGTCAACTATTGGGATTATTACATGGCAGACAAAAAAACTTTCATGCCACCAGAGGTGCCGGGTTCACGCAAATAGGTACCAGAATGCAGGTAGTCCAAAACCGCAAGGTGCCGGATCCTGTTCCGGCAGGAGCATTTTAGTGATATATCATTTTAGTCATGATACAGAAATTTGACTTTTTGATACAATACGAAGTTTAATATTGAGAAAAACATCAAGCAATGTGTTTCCAACTTTGTAGCAAAATTTTACACAGGGGTTTGATATGTTGATTGGGTTTTATTTTTGGGTTTCCGCCCTCTAGAAGTGACATTGGGATTTCAGCTTGCTTAACACATGGTGGAAAGTATCAACCATTTATAAAATTCAATATTGAATTGAATCTGTCACAACAATATCGAAGCAGCATCAAAATGTCTTACCTTCTTCTAACACTAGACCGTTTGACACTACAACTCTCCATTCAGACCAACAAAAATGATTTTTTTTAGGCTTGCCTCACCTGTTCAGTGGTTGGGGTGGGGGAAACATGCATGCAGATACACACACACACACACAGTTGTCAAATCCCAGACTTGTTTCACTTCTTTTTTTTTTTTTTTTAAATCTGTGTGAGATCAGTGTGGATTGACCCGAGCGGTGACGGGCAGCTCGTCACTCCAGGGGCAGAGAAACAACAGACCCCCCCCACCCCCCCCGCCTCTCTCTCTCGCTTATGTAAGACCACAACCATTACATAAGACCTCTGTGGCTCCGATGGAGAGAGAGAGAGAGAGAGAGAGAGAGAGAGAGAGAATCCTCCAAATCCTATACATCATTAAAGGGATCTCAGGAGGCCCCCGTGTTTTAAGAGCAGCAGAAAAGACATTGCTTTATGCAGATGACAGATGGCTTTTCCTACATCAATGACAAAGCACGGTTTAGCATCTGTTATTGTGATGGAGAGAGAGAGAGAAACACAGGCATATAGAGGGAGAACACCGATAGAGAGAAACGACAGCTGTTGTCGGGTAAAAACCTTGCATCTCCAAAACGCCGACTTTTCAGGCACTATACGGAAAACTGCCTTGTTTTTAGTTTTTGAGATTATCTAATTGGTTTGGAAAAGGTTTCCTAAACTCAATTTTCTCAACCCATAGAGGAGTATGTAATTTTTCAATTGAAGTTAAAATATGAAAATTATTAGTAGCTTGGTGGTCTAAGGCGCATACCATATAACCAGAATGTCCTGGGTTAGAATCCAGGCCAGGACCTTTATCGCATGTCATCTCTCTCTAACCCAATCATTCTTCAATAAAAAACCAATAGACTGACATAATGGTGTCTTGTCATTCAATGTAACATCTGTGATATCTATGCTGGCCATATGAGAGGAATTTATTATCCACTCATAATTTTCTGGAATTGTGAATACAGAGCATAATGCTGGAACTTTCCCCTAAAACTGTCTGACAGTTGCTTGGCTAATTGTTTAATAGAATAAATAGGACTGATATACATAATATATGTTTTCAAAAACCAATAGTTTATACTTCAAACACGTTAAGATGATAAATTATCTAGTTTGAAATCAATCTATACTGTAACGTGTAATTAGCAACTTTAAGTCAATCCATACATGTAAGTAATCTATACTCTTTCCCATACTTCCCACTCATACAGTCTAATTAACATCTGCTGAACTGTTGGCTGCATATGTTTACATAAGCCCAGCTGTTTAGATCCTATTTTTATGTTTTTGATCTATTATTTTCATGCTTTATTCCATTTTGCTGCTGCAGCAGCCCAATATTCCCCATGCGGATCATTAAAGTTTCATCTTATCTTAAAACATGTACTATACAGCAGTACATAATGAGCAATATGTCTAATAATGTAAAACAGTTCCAAAAATGAGAAAATTCAGTTAATTCCAGTAAGGGCATATTGGACATTGCAGTAAGAATTATGTGTATTTGTTATTATGCATGTGTGTCTGTGACAGAGTCTCTCTCTCTCTCTCTCTCTCTCTCACAAACACACACACACACACACACACACACACACACACACACACAGAGAGAGCATGTCAGCCTTGCAGTAGCTGTCCTAATCCTAAACATGGCAGTTTAATGCGTCCCAAAGTAAGCGCAGTGCCGAGGCTCAGGCCCCTGACAAAGTGCCATTCTGACAGTGTCATTCAGGTTCAGTGTCTAATGCATACTGTCTATACTTCATGTATTTAGTCTCTTTTAGACTTCAGCTGCTTAAGAGGGAAACAGTCAGCACGCTATTTACATGGCACCGGGTACGAGGGCGAAATATGATGTAAGTTTAAAATGTTCGACCCTGTGGCCCTGTGCCTGCTAGTGGTTAACAGTGTAATGCATACAAACACATGCAACTACACACACACACACATACATACACACACACACACACACACACACACACACACACACACACACGCAAACGGCAGCATGTGGTTGCATTTATTTTCTGCCACAAGTGCTTAAAAGCAAGTGGGTGGTATTACCTAACACGTCGGACATTCGTCTGCATAAAAAAGTGTAGAAATTAGAGAAAACGAGTTGGAAGCACGAAGAGAGTTTCGCTCCTTATTTACAACATTTTCCTGTAAATCACTCAAAAATCACCCAAAAAAACATCAATCATGAGTAAACGCAAAGTAGACCTGTTTGCATATCTGCCTGCACCAAAAATCGTGCAGATGTAAAAAAAAGAAAAAAGAAAAACAGATCTGTGGGAACTAAAAGGAATGACTTTTACGGGTAATGAGTGAAAGAGAGACAAAATGAAAACGGGAAGGACGGAGAAGAGACGGCGGAAAAAAAAGCATCGAGCCGTACAGGTTGAGCCGCCCTCCGCTCCTATTCCTCTATAAACTGTTACTTTGAGCGTCTGGAGCCTCGGGCCACAATTAGCACCAGAGGTGGCTCGGGGAGGGGGGCGGGGGGGTGGGAGGGTTCACGCTAGCCCACCCTTGAGCTACCGTAGCTGGGCAACTAACCTCCGCGCTGCCCTGCTTGTTAGTTGTGAGAAACACTCAACGCAATGTGTCTATCCTCAGAGAATAACTGATCTGTAATTCCACTCTCACTCATCCATAAGCGTCAATACAAGGTGATTGGATTGGACTAATTTGATGATGATTTTCTCCCAGTTTTCACTTACAGAGGGTAAAAAAAAGGCCCAACAAAACGAGCAAAAGAAGCACCAGCCATTCATACGCGCTACTGTCTCCAACTGGCCCAACGTGCACTTGCACTCTTCCCATCCCGTGCCGGGTCTCCGCCAGTGAAAACCCGGCAGATAACCCTATCCTATCAGATAGAGACAGGGTTATGGTTTCTCTGCGCCCCCCGTGGGACGCATCCCTCAATCAATCACCCTCCTCCCCGTAACGACAAGTTCACCACGGCGACAGGCTTTTAACGAGTGCCCGCCAGGAATAGGCTTCCTCTCTCTCTCTCTGCGTCAGAAAAAAAAAGTTCCGGCGTTCCCGTCTCCAAGGAGCTGTCCCCCCCCCCCCCCGGGGGGAGACGTCACATTCATGGAAACACGTCTATTTCCGACTCGGAGCGCCGGGCGGAGGGATATCGGGAGGATGAAAAGCACGAGAGAGAGAGAGGGGGGTATAAATCATGAGGCGCGGGAAGACGGGGTCAATGGCGGGCTCAACAGGCGGAGTGTGTGTGAATCTGAGAAGGAGAGAGGGGAGATTCAAAGAGATGAAACGCCAGAGAGGTAGAGAGAGAGAGAGAGAGAGAGGGAGTGATTCTCTCTGTGTGTAAGTGTGTGCAGGCCCTGTATGCGTATCGATCTGAAGGAAACGGATGACGACGACAGGAGCTGCATTTTGTCAGGGAAGGACAGAAAAACTGGCTGGCTGGTTGTGTGTGTGGCGTGCACGCGCGCATGTGTGTGTGTGTGTGTGTGTGTGCGCATATGTGTGCTACTTCCCAGCTAAAGGTTACATGGTAATACTGGCATTTAATCAGTGAGCCAGCAAACGTGGGCAGCAAGAAATCAGAGTGTGACCTGCGTTGACCTGGGACATAGGAGAGGAGCGGAGAATTAGCAGGTGCACAGCCACAAAGTGATCCTCTGCTGTATAGAGACTGTAAATCAGCCGAGTAAATCTTATCATTTGGACTAAATAAATAGAAAGCGGGAAGTTCCTCCGAAGCGTGATTTGATTTGTTTAGTCTGTATTGCAGTATAGCGTGCCGCCGTTTCCCCCGGCTCGGGTGATTTATGCCGGTGTGCTATACTCAGTTAAGCACGCCGTTTGTTTTAATGTTTTATTATCTGCAAGCAGGAAGAAGACAAAGCCACGAGAGGAAAGGTCAGACAGAAGCCTCGGCGACTGGAAAAGCCTCTGGGCGCCCGCTCTGACGAAGAGAAACTTTCATCTTTGTTACTTTGGTAACAAAGTGCGTAAACACACTGGTTTTCCAGCCGGTCGCCGCCTGGTACGCAGTTTGGAAAGATGCAAAGAAGTGGGGAACAAGAGCGCAGGGGTGGGTGGGGGGGCAGGGGGCTGAGGTAACGGATCACCCATCTCTACTTGGGGGGAGGTAACAATTTTCTGATCGGAAAGCATTTCACGTCACCAAAGGCGAAATACCTGCCGTGACATCACTGACGGAGGCGTGGCCAGAAGTGCAACGATTTCCTCTGATGTTGAAATGAGGTACAGGATTAATGCTATTTACTGTATAGTAGCCATGTAACCATGTTTACAGCTCAAAAGCAGAAGCAGAAAAAATAAAAAAATAAATGGAAAAAATTTATGCATTCTTTAAAGGGTCAAAAAGTTTTACTTAGAATTTGTGGATGTAAACAAATACATTTTATGTTCGTAAACAAGAACAAGAAAAAGTCCTGGGGGCATTTCACTAAGTAGGGTCACCAAGTTAGCTATACTGGACATATTGGATTTGAATATGTAACACTAAAATTGAATATTAGTGATGACAATCACTAAACAAGACAAGACAATATAATCATGGGTACTCATGGATAGTTATCCATGTCATTATAAAAATCTGATTTCATTATAGTGACCCAAACAGTTGATCTTTTAAAGAGCACTTCTTAACCATTTAATGGGGGTCAAAATGGTGTGTACTGATGCTTTGCAAGACACTTACTAACCATTTAATAATTCGAGTAAACATCACTTGCAACTTTATAATAGCCACCCAAAAAATGCTTATTGTTTTAAAAATAATTTGTTAGTCATTAACCAATACTTAATGTAGCAATTAATTTTTCAACAAAGACAATAACAAACTGTTAATAAATGGTTAAAGTAATCAGAAGTCACTGTTATCATCACTAATCTGTTCATTTCTTGTTCCATAATTAATGATCAAATAAATTAGACAAAACTAATTATCTCATAGTTAACAATAAAATAATACTTAACTAATGTTAAAGAATGATAAGTTACTATTCATTAAGGTTGGTTATTATAGTGTTACCTTTACTTTACTTTAAGTGCATGCTTGAGAAATGTATGCAAATCAACTGGAGTCACAAAAGAAGACCATGAGTGGGAAGTCATCTGAGAAGAGATGTGCTTGGGCTGAGTTATTCCCATACATTGCACCCATGCAATTGTCTGCTTCGCTTTACAGGAGACAGCACGTGACTCTGAGCCTGCTGCTTAATTACAAACACATTTGCGGAGGTGGAATGCTTGTAAAGGAAAGGTTGGTGAGCCAGTCAGTGGAAACAAAGAGGAGGAAAAGACAGAGAGAATAAAGACAATCCTTTTGATGTTTTCTTTTTGGCTGGTTAATGAATGTGTTTTGCTCCGTATTTGTTTGTAAAATCTGCAGACAGAAGCTTCCTATTCCTATACATGCACACATCTGATACAGCATAATGTTGATGAATACACGAACATGGCTAAAGGGTAAAGCTGATGCTGGTAGCTGGAAGAAAGAAGAGAGAGAAATGATGTATTCACTGGCTTAGCGATTGGCCGACTAATTCTCTGATGGTTGATTGACTGACCAATGAACCGCGTCCTTATTGATAGCTGATTTGGGTGACTGGGTGATTCATTACTCATAAAAAGCCGCTCCATACATAGCTCTTCATTGCTTAACCTGGGATTACTGCTGCTAGAACAAATACCATATCTCCTCTTCACCTATGTTTCGGGGAGACTGTCATGCAAAACCTCCTCCCACACTTTTTTTTTATTTATTTATTTTTTTTTAACCTTTATTTATTCAGGGGAGTTTCACTGAGAGCAATGCTCTCTTTTTCAGGAACGCCCTGATCACATTCACACACATTCACACCCGGAAGCTGATCAGTACAACCACAGTCTGATCTGCTGCCACTGAGCAGCTCCACTGGAGCGGTTGGGGTTAAGGGCCTTGCTCAAGGGCACCTCAGTGGTGGTAATGAGGGGGAGGGGCAAGCGCTGCTTTTCACTTTCCCCACCCAGATTTATCCTGCCAGTCCGGGGGATTGAACCGACGACCTTCTGGTCACAAGCTCGCTTCTCTAACCTTTAGACCACCACTGCCCACAAACTCAAACACGAACTTGCTGTTCAAACACACATACATCATTACAGGCAAACAAGACAATAATAGATACAGTATATTGGGTTATTGTGTGTAGATCAGTGAGAACAAAATGCGATTTAATCAATTTCATTTGTTTTGAATTGAGACAGGAACACTAAAAAATTTGGGAAAAAGCCCAAAAAAGATAATAAAGAGACAATAAAAAGTCCACATAGGCTTTATACTGTAAGGTTAATGTACATCCCTAATTAGATACATGCTTGTACACAATGGCTTGCATGCAAAATGGCTGCATACACACCCAAACAAGAACACACTGAGAGGTAATAGGAATAAAGATAGTGAAGATAAAGTGTAGTGTCGTTGGTATGACTTTCTCATCCTGCTAAGAACTGAATAGGTTTGATGGGCTCACAGCAAATGAAATGACACACACACACACACACACACACACACACACAGGCAGGTATTGTCTTGGTCCGTCACTCGTTGCTGTGTTAATAATTCCCAGTGTTAATGCACTGCTGCCATGGAGCTCCATTTCCATGCAGCGCTACAGCTGAGCCCTGCCTCCCTCTGCTGCTGCTCAGCACTGGGGGAAAGGAGATGACTCGTGTGTGTGTGTGTGTGTGTGTGTGTGCGCGCGACACCATTGTGCATACAGTACCAAATGCTGATATGAGCGATGCAGCAGACTAGAGTGAGACAGGGAGAAAGATTGTGACTATGACGGCGGCGATGACAAAAACGATGATTAATGGTAATGATGAGGATGATTTGGTGTGCGTACGCATGCAAGCCAATACGCACTACACACGGAACTGTGCATGTGTGTTCACTAGCTGTCACTAGTGAACACGCATGCACAGTTATGTTACTGACAGCGTGCCAAACCACAGTCCCAGAGCAGAAAGAACAGACTGAGAAAAGAAGAGTAGAGCTGCCAAAGTGTTGCCGGTTAAGAGGACATGGTTGTTTTAGTAACCGTGCTTTTAATATGAGGCATCTGTAGCCTCCGACCCCTGAAACAGTCGGACCCTTTGCACCTTAATGCGTGACTGACTATCCAAATTACGTGTGTGATGCAAAGTGTTTTAGCCATTTATTCACCCAGGGTAGATGGACTCAGAAGTACTTGTTCTTTTGCAGCAGTGCAGTTACACACACAGTCCTGAACTACTGGAAACTAAGCAGCACTAACAGAGCAGCTGGAGGTTAAATGCCTTGCTCAAGAGCACATGGGAGAGTGTTACTCATTCACTTTCTCAACCCAGAAAAATAATTGACACTCTCAAAACCAGCATATTCAAAAATATTCACAAATCTTTCTAGCAATGGCACTGACTCACTAGAATGTAAACAACAATTTAAAAATGTCATTACAAAGTGCAAATAATAAAATTTGGATGGAGAGCTTGTGAAATTGTGATGGGCAAGCGTCTCATTTGTGATTACTGCAGCAGAATAAAATGGAGCTGATATCACCATTCATTTTTCTGCCCCACGATATGTATCGTCCCATTTTTGTATTGCGATATATTGAATTTCGATATATCATCCCATCCCTATTCAGAATAAGTTAACAGATAAAACATCTTATTGTGAAGGTTAACAGACAAAGAACAGTGTGGTATGTTAGGCCTAATAAAACAGAATGGAATTTAGCTTGCATAGCCAAGGCTCCTCTTCTAAAAAATAAAAAATAAAAAATCTTGTATCGAGTCAGTCCTTACCTTTGCTTTTATTTGCTGGTTCGGGAATCTAAACCTGACGAATAAGAATATGTTAAAGAAAATTGTGAGGATGAGCTCTAAAATCACTGGCTGTGATCTGCATGACCTATGTCTTGTTTATCAGAAGAGGGTCATCAGGAAAGCTCAGGATATTCTTCAGGACCCTCTACACCCTCTTTATTCTGAGTTTTCCCTCCTTCCCTCTGGGCGTAGGTATAGGATGCCTAGTTGTAGCAGGAATAGATATGGTCGCTCTTTTGTCCCAGAGGCTATCCGAAGTTTGAACTTGTATTACTGAAACTGTATGTCCTTCAAGCTGGATGTGTTTCAGGACCAAATCTTAATGTCTTTTATGTTCCTTTAGCCGTATGTGTTTTATGACTCAATTTTAATGTCTGCATGTTTTTTGTAACTGTATGCTGCAAAACGAATTGCCCCAGCGGGGATAATAAAGATTTCTCTACTCTCTACTCTACTCTAAAAACAATAGCTGCTATGACTATGAACTTCGCAAATAGCAGCATTTCAGCATTTTCACATCAGGAGACATTTCTCCTCCTGCCAGACCGAACGCATGTCATTAAATGGATATCAGGACATAATTTGCATTCTGAGTATGAATATTTGGCAGCTGGATCTGTGCCGATCTCGATACTACAGATACTATCGGTGCACCTCGAGTCAAGTGCCTTGCCAAAGGGCACATCAGTTGAAATTATGGGGAGTTTTCCATCACAACCTCATTTCTAACATCAAGGCTACAGCTGCATGTTGTACAGCAACATGCCCGTCTCCTGTGTCGCCCTGCACATGAAGTAATACCACGAAATCAACAGCACAATCCTCCTTCCAACCAACAGGAAGATTACATGTGCCCTCTCCTTAGCATCTGCCCTCTCCACACTGTATGCACTATCCTCTGTATACCATTATCGTCTGCAGAGCTCCATAAGCCCCCCAACCCTCCCCAACACTGTGCGTGTGTGTGAACACATTGTTCACACACACGCACTGTTGCACACACAAACACTCGCGCATAGCCTGCACTCCAATCGTATATATGACATCCGCGTCCACATAAGCAGATGGGCATGTTGCTAATCCCATCAAACACACCACCATTAATGTTCCTTTTATTCTCTGGCCTAACGTGATCCTCCAGAGCCTTTACATTCCCTCTCCGCTCCAAAACATGACATCACTCTGCAGACCCAGCGTGTGTGTGTGTGTGTGTGTGTGTGGGTGGAGATAATATGGTAAATATTGAACTTTTGGACCCACAGTTTCACTTAGATTATGCTGCATGAGCTGTTTGGAGGAATCTGATGGACATTTTAGGCTTTTTTTTGGAGCTGTATAAAAATTCAATGGATTTTCGACTGACATGGGAGAAGATAATGACTGAATTTTCATTTTGGGGCAAACTATTCCTTGAAGGTTAGTTATAGAGCAGTGATTCTCATCCTTTTTCATATACAGGACCCCTAATTTAGTCCACATTAGAGCCACAGACCCCCATTTGATGAGATTTTGTCTCTCAGACCCAAATCTGAAGATATTGTTATTGTTAGATATGATTTTGTCCAGAATTCCATGACTGTCTGTGTTGTAGGTAGAGAGATAACAGTGAAACTATGATCAAAATAATCATTCTTCTACATTCTCTAATTGTGTAATTCTTCTTGTAAATGAAATAATGGTGAAGTTTAATAATTCATCAATTTGCTGGGGACCCCCTGGAAGCCCCTCAAGGACCCCTGGTGGGCCCCGGACCCCACGTTGAGAACCACTGTTATAGAGAATGTGAAAGTTAGAGTAAGGTGTTCAGGAATGACTTGACTGTCTTCAAGTATAGCAAGTATAGTTATACAAGTATGTGTGTGTGTATGTGTGTGTGTGTGTGCGTGTGTGGCTGAGGGTGATAGTGTGACATAATCCTCACTTACTGGCCCAAACCGCTGATATCTACACCACCCCAGTGGCAACGGCACTGTGATGGAAGTGCACTCCCGGAATTGGTCGATTTAGAGCATGAAAAACGTTGCGAGTGTACAGACCGAAAATAAAGTTGGAGAGGAGGAGAGGAGCAAAGAAGAGGAGGAGGAGGAGGAGAGGAGAGAGGAGAGAGTGGGAGAAAGGGCAGTCGCATTTGGGGGGTTATATTCCATCTCGGCTCTTTCATAATCTCTCTCGACAGATTCTTCATCAATTCTGTCGCTGTATAATGTGCCGCTGGCTGCAGAAGAGGAGTGAGCTGCCGTAGAAGTTCAGATGCTGTGAAAAATCATCTCTGAGCGGAGGGAGGCGCTCAACAGGATTTAAACATTTTAATGAAAGCGAAGAAAGCGGCAACAGTAAACATGTTGTCCCCTACGAATGATGCAGTCCTCCTCTGCACCAATCAGTAACAAATGTCACCTTCTTTTGATCTGTAGCTGTAGCACTTTGTATTTAATCATCTAATTCAATAAGTCAACACCCATATTAATGTTTGACGTCATAATAATAATGAAAAATGCCATAAAATGTATAATCTATAAACGCTGCATGTATTACACTGTGCAGAATACATACAGAACGGAGACTAAAGTGGACATCAAACATTAATATGGGTGCTGACTTATTGAATTTGACGCTTAAATACAAAGTAATTGGTTTAAAACAGTATTTCTACCTATTTTAAAATTTCACACTTTTATTTTGAAGGCTAAGGGCCAAACTGGAAGTCTTGTTTCTGCTAATTCAAGCTAGTCTTACCTATCGAGGCCTGGTGGCCAAAGTGACATATTTTGAAATAACAGCTAGAGTCCGCTAAATAATGCTGACAGTTTCGGTCTTTTCAAGTCAATTTGGGATCTGCTGGCTTCAAGAGACTTGGATTATCCTGGGACAGCTGCATGGAGCCATTCTGTGGTTATTTTCTGTTATTTTTTTTGAAGTCTGAAGCATGGTCTGAAGACAGGTCTCCGGCGACTGCAGTTGTTTTGGAGAAAGCTGCATTGTATTTCTTCCAGGGATCTCCGGGACTGTTTTATGGACTAAGAAACTTTACCCGATTTTCTACTGGCATGGGGGTGAGTAGATAACGACTGAATTTCTACTCACCCCCATGACAACTATTCCTTTAAGACAATCAGTATCATTTTGAAAATACTGGAACGCAGTGTTAAGATGCATCATTTCCCCAAGTTTCATCACAATTCCATCAGTCTGAGATATCATGTTTGACGAAACAATAAAAACATTTCAGCAGCTTAAAACCTGAATGCCAATGGGAAAGTTAATAGATAATCCTCCTACCCCTGTGTGTGCAGTCTTTCCATGAAAAGGCGGATGCACAAAGAGCCAAACCAGAAGGGAAAGTGCTGCTTCCTCCTTCAAGCAGTAAGATATCACCAGTGTAGTAAGAGATTGGCCGGCAGGAAGCGATGCTATCATCCTCAAACTGGCTGCTGTCCCCCGTGAGCGAGACTATGGATCGGCCTCCTTCCATTTGTTTGTTTGCTCAGCCCGAGGGGGGGGCGTTGGGGTTGGGGGGTGATACGTTGTGCATTTGTTCATCCACGTGTCACCTGCGATATCTCAGATGCCGCTGATAAGATTTCGTCGAAAACCTGGGGGAATGATGCATCTCACCGCCGCACTTCTCGAAACGACACACTGATGGTGCTGAAATTACAGGTCAATACAAGGTATTTGTTACTGATTGGACTGTATCATTCGTAAGGGGGCCACATGTCTGCTGTTCTTTACCAGGTTGATCTGAGAAAGGTGGGAGGGAGACAGATATGAGAGGAACTCAGAGAGACAGGAGGCGATGTGGTGGGAACTGTGTACTACAGTCCCAATCCCCTGCAACTCCATGGACTGCCTGAACACTTAAAACACTGCTGGGCTTTTGAACTTCTCAACACCATCTGTTCTTGTCATGTTTAAAGTGCAACATGCATGTTGAGGTTCATTTAAGCAAAAGTGCGCAGTGCAAATCTCCACGGCGAAAGACTTCTACTCCGTTCTGTATCCCGGTGTCCTTTCCCCTTCTTTTTTTCCCTCCTGAACCCTCTGACTTTGGTCTGTCAGCTCCGGCTCTTTTGTTTCCACCAGGAGATTTCTGAAATGTAAACATCCCCCGTGGCGCTGAGGAATGTAGAGCGGCACGCCGAGGCCGGAGCGGCAGCCAAGCGCTGTTGCAAGGCCTCTGGTATGCCAACAGCTGGCACCGTGTGCAGTTGCTGGCACCGAGCTAGCAACGGGGATGCAGAGAGAGAAGGGGAAGGGGGTTGGCGGGGTCGGCTGCGTCCAGGTATGAAGCGGACGCCGGCGTGCGCAGGGAAAGATGTGGAAAGGTGCACCGCTGAAATATGCATATGGTGTGTCGTGTGTGTGTGTGAGTGTGTTATTTTCTATCTCCCTCTTCCTTCCTCTGAAACACACACAACTGCCTGAACACACACACACACACACACACAAAATCCACTGGCAGGTGATACGGTTCACTGGTTGCCATGGCAGCGGGGGTGGGGGGGGGTGTCTGTTCCCACCAGCAAAAAATTTGCTGATTTGCCCGAGCAGCAGAATGGTCCTACAGACTGTACCTCCATCACACACACACACACACACACACTCTATATACATACTATACATACACACACCTATAGACACTGATACAAAGACTTTGGCCAGGTTGTACTATGTTGCTGCCACTGCAACAATTCGTTTGTGTTGGCTGCTAATAGGGGCTGTAAGGGCGCCTGGTATGTCAGTAATGCATTCTTGTTTTAAAAAAGATTTTAGGGAAAATGTAAGGGGAAATAGCCATTTTGTTCATCACTATCCTCTTTGTTAAAGGGGAATTCTGCTCATTTGTTATACATCATTGTTGTATTTTATATATACAGTATTATATGGTATAATAAGTGTGTGGAGCAGCTCCAGATTTGATATCTTAAAGGTCCAATTTATAATAATGGTATGGCGCCCCCTGTTGAAACACTGTCACCCCACTACAGGTTTCTCTGAAACAGTGGTTCAATGTACTGAAGGTATTTTTTCAGTCTGATACAGCCTGATTATTATTATATTAACTCCTCAAGACCATGTGAATATACCCAAAATTTAGATGTTTTCAATGGTAATAATTTTCACTTCTTGTGATGACAGTGATTACAGAGAATTGTTCATGCCCACAAATATTGGCTGGGCTGTCTTAGAACAATATCAAAAAGTGATACATTGCACACTGAATGAGGTGCTGACTGCTGGGAATACAGAGCGCAGTGACTTTTATTTATCGCAAAAGTCACAGCAAGTACAGAGCAGTGTGTGGCTTACTGACTTTTATTTTTTTAACTGTCTTGGACCAACAACAGCAATAACATATGAAGCCTTGAAGTGGTATTCCCCTTCAATGACTCAATTGATTGAATGATTTATATCCCACTGTATGCAACTACATGCAATCAACATCATCTACGAGCCGTGTGTTCTCCTTTCTGACAATGGCGTGAAAAAACATAAACTCAAAAGTGATTCTTCAGAGGACTGTGTGTCTATTGTCGCCGCCTACAGATTAAAGTCACAGGGGACATTCAGCTTCTCGGTAATTTCCTCAGAGGATTACACACTGACAAGAAAAATCTCCAAAAATTCAATAGGTTTTGCATCTCTAGGGTCGGTGTAAGGGAGAGACCTCGGGGTGAATTCAATTTAATAGAGTGAGAGAAGTCCCGCAGGGCTCCATACTAGGGCATCTATTTTTTTCACCCGGTGAGACGTCTCCTAAAACACAGCTTCAGTCAATTAACATTGATTTTCCTCTAAGCAGGAAAAACACCATTACAGAGGGACTACCGCTGGTGCGTGTCTGTGTGTGTAGTGTGTATATTTGAATGCGTGTGTGCGGGTGTGTATTTGTGCGAGTGTCCGGTGGGTGATTTATTGGCATTGTTTAATACAAGATCATCAACCGAATCCCCAGTTGGGTGATCAGTAATCTTTCCAATTCCGTAACCTTGAAGTGTCTTCACGGAGAGTATCCGGTCACCCTTTGGACATTCGTCACTTCTGTCATTCATCAGTCAAATTGGCTGCTGACACCGACCACTGGCACTTGAAGACGGTAATTAACCGTGACATGTCGATAAATGTCACAGGGTATACAATCAACTCAAAATCTAATTTTAATTTCATGTCACTGTAGGTGGATCTGGAGCTATTGATAGAAAGAGATGGCCCAGTTGAGATACGTTCTTATGTGGAACCCCCACATAAGAACTCGTGTTGTCGGCAAAACGGCGTTGTGTGTCTGTATCTGTGGAGTCTTTCACAGCTCTCAGCTCTTATATATAGCTTAGATATTTTTGCATTACTGGTGGCTCCCTACCCCATTTTGAATATGTTTTCCCTCCAGAGCGCCTTACCTATTGCTGTAGAACTGCTGTGTTGGCAATAAATGGGTAACAAAACCCTCCATAACAGTGACATGCACACCGTTTTAAAATTCAGCTAACACTGAATCACAAGTTACTTCACATCCAGTAGGACTGTGGCACTAACATGGTTGTCACTGAAAACTGGATGTACCTGTAAGGTCCAGTGGAGGTAGTAGCTAACCATGTACTGTACAACCTAATACACACACACACACATACGCAGCCACACACACACATGGTCACTAAATATTTAACTGACACATTCACACTTCTTGCGCCGTATGGCCGAGCTCAGCAAAAGGTGAAACAGAGAGTGAAGCTCAAAACGGGGGTTCTGCTAAAATCTTAATCTCAGGACCATAAATAAGCAAGCACACTGCGGCACATAAAACACACACACACACACACACCTCAGAGACGCTGATGCAGTCCGACACCTTGCGTGTAGTTTGCCTTGCCATCACTGTGCTGAGTAATATGACATTTAAGCCCTAATCTCCATATGTGTGCGGGGTTGTGTGTGTGTGTGTGTGTGTGTGTGTGTGGGTGTGTGTGTGTGGGTGTGGGTGTGTGTGTGCGTCCCTACGCAGAAGAAAAGTCAGTGCAGTGGCAGACTATGCATTATATTACACCATTATGCAAAGTGAGTATGGTTTGTCTTCTTACCACACACAGGCGATGGAGAGGGGGCATAGCAGCAGGTTACAAATTCAAACACACACACACACACACACACACACATTACATTCAACCCAACAAGGATGAAGCAACAACATGTTACCATTATTCAAACTGATGTCACACTACTTTTCGTAAGCCTGGAATTTTATCTGGGTGGAGTGCAGTTGAGATATTGAACATCATTTGATTTGACATAGATTTGGCAAAACTGTTGCGTACTTTTTATCTTTTTTAAACGTTTAACCCCAAAAGGTTTTTTTACCACAACACAAGCAAAGATCATCATTCAAAGATCATGAATATGTGGATAAAGTTCACATTTTGTTATTTTTGGTCCATGTTCAGTACAACCAAAGTATCGTAGTTAAGTATAACCAAAGTCCTGGTAGAGATAATCCATGATGCACCCTAACAAATAAGAAATAAGTTGATTTTATCATTTATGACACAAATGAATAATCAAAGCTGCGGTGGCCTGTTGAAATAAATAAACAAGCAAAATCTCTTCTCAATTTGCTCTTACAGTATGAAAAATACAAGTTTGGCTTATTAATTATTGACTCAATTACTCACTATTTCCACATCATGAACAATCAGCACATAAACCACCATCACTCCCCTTCCACCATAGTTTCAATGAGGCCCAAGAAATCAAATCTCATACAGTAACTCTCATACCAAATCTGTATTTTATAGTACACCAGAGCTCCACAATGCATAACGTCATTCATTTTTGTATCACCAATTTTGGTTCCACCCTCAAGGGTTAACGTAGGAGGGGTACAGCCTTGATTATAAAAGACAAAACTAGCTAATTTTGTCCTCCTCGATAATGTGCTTCTCTTTTCCTGTCCCAGACTTCCGATTATTTCCTGCTGGTGGGATTTCTTAACAGGAAATGATGCGATATGAAGTGACAGAGACTGCCCCCACCCCACCCCCCCACACCCCCCACAAACACACAAGCGCACAACACACACACACACACACACACATACACACACCCTCCCAGCTGGCCTGCAGTCCCTGACATGCCTAGTGAGCTTTCTTGGAGTGACAGATGGGCCGCGGGCAAGGAGGGGATGGTTTGGTAAACACACTCATACTATCAGACGCTCATGCACACACACACACACACACACACACACACACACACACAAATACACACATTCTCGTGGGGACAAACACATGTAATCATGCACACACTAGCACACGAGCCCCCTTCCCTGCATGGAGCTAGGCATCGTGTCCCTTCTCCCGCCTTCTCCCCCATAGTTCCCGTTGAGGATTGGATCCCCAGGGCTCCACATACACACATACAGGGGGATACATGACCTGCCTGCCTTTCAAAACCTGTTTGTTCTCCTGCCCAGGCAAGCACCACCAGGCAGATAGCAGCAGCAACTAGCCTGCATCAGGGCTGGAACATAAAGACAAAATACATCAGATTGCAGATGGGTTTTTGTTTTTTGTTTTTACAGGATATGGCATACATAAATTCTCCATCTGCTTTTAAAAAATACAGTATGTTAGGATTAGACTGATGTTTCTGTTTGTTGATATAGGACTGATGATTGATATTGGCCCTTTATTAAAAATCAGATCTGGTCTAGTCAGTGTGGTCCACCTCTGATATGATGGATATGATGTTTGATTGATTACATATTTATTGTAGAATTGATCAATACTACACTGGTTGTCTATGGGAAGCCTTAACCTGAATTGGCTCTAATGCAACATTCTGATCGGATTCCAAACAAGTATGCATGAATATGTTTTATTATTCTGATCCTTGGATTCAGTGGAGAGTTTTAGTGTCCCATGATGGTCTAAATGCTGTTTCAGAGGCTTTTCCACTCTGACAAGAATAACATTGTGTGGGAACACTTGCTATTTTTCAGAATGTTTTGGCACAAAAGCGGTCAAAATTAAAGATACTGAATATTGGCACAAAATCATGGCTTTCGGCAGCTTCAAATCCAAAAATAATATCAGCCTTCCAAGACCCATATCACTCGAACTCCCATATGTTCTAAAAATATGCGGGGGTGTAATGCTAAACGCTTAAAAATACTCTTTTAGAATGCAATGAAGGATTTTTCAGCGACGTGTGACTGGATGTGTGGGCGAGAGGTTCTGCGCAGCAGCGGTATTCCTTGTTTAGGAAGCTAAAAAAAAATCTGATAAAAAAACAAAAACGGAATCGTCCAGAGAGATTTCAGTCACCAATATTGCGATTTGGTTTGATTTCCAATTAATCGAGAGAGCAGAGGGGGGAGAGAACCGGAGCGGAGAGGAGCGTAACCCTTCGAATTACATTTCATTTGTGTAATTACGGTGTAATTAGGCCGTAACAGAGCATAATGTATGGTTAATTATGATTTGTTAGACAGAGACGTAGCCTGAAGTGTTACTGATAAGCGAGGTCAGGAGGGGAAGATACTCGACTGTCTCTTGGCCCGGCATCGCTTAAGATATCCGAGTCGATCTCTAGTCTTGTTTATGACAGAGCGAGAGAGACGGGACTAGATGTGAGTGAGTGGGGAAAATAACAGGCAGAGGTTATTGCGATCACGGCACACACACGCACACACTCACACACAAACAAACACACCATTCTAATGAGGTAGAGGCCCCCTGTTTGCGGCGCACAAGCAGAGAGGAGAAAGTCGACAATTGTAAACACGATTATCTCTAATCCAACACACCACACTGTCATAATGCATAATCACGGCTGAGCGTGTGTGTGTGTGCGTGTGCGTGTGTGTACTGGTGTTTGACCCCAGAAGGATTTTATAATTTTCTTTCTTTCTTTTTTTTTTTTTTTACATTTTATGAAAAATGACAAAAATGAGGAAAAAAAATCTGCATCCCAGCCAAAAACAGGCTTGTGCAACAAAATCCTTGGTTTGTGGAATGTCACATTTTTGTGTGTGTGTGTGTGTGTGTGTGTGGATGCGTGCACAGTTGTTTGTGTTATGTATGCTTGTGTCTTTGTTCAGGCATGTGTGTGTGTGTGTGTGTGTGCTGGTGTGTAAGTTTGTGTATGCATGGATTTCTTTATGCATCAGTGGCTGTTTGAGCATGTTTGTGTGTGTGTGTGTGTTCTCATTTGCGTGTGCATGTGTTTGTGTGCACAGGTGTCGGCACGTTGGTGTGTGCGTGTCCACATTTGCTGTGTGTTTACTGCGCGCGGTGAGATGAGAGGACGGAGTAAGTGTCATTGATCCAACCAATTACAGCGCAACAGAGTGCTGAAGAGACAGTCGCTGCCATAGGAATACATAATATTTCGTTTGACAGAACAGAACAGAAGGGAGACTCTTCTTCTTCTGTGGCCACTGCTTTGTACGCTAAGAGCTTGGCTTCAATTTATCCCAAGCCACTAAATGCTGTCAATTCTACTATCCACATGGGCAGGTTACCAATAATATTCTATTCAAAAAATTATTTTAGCTGCTAAATATTTTGTCTCCATCTTTGTCACTAAGCACTCATTGGTGTGGTGTTTCTGCACTGCACCTCCCAGAGATGACCTGTCAATCAAACCGTGTGGGCGGGACTGTAACGTCTTTTTCCTTGGATTTTCTGTTGATGCAGTTTGAGTTTCTGTGATAGAGTGGCAAGATAGCCATTTATTTATATGGATTATTACTTTAAAGAAAAAGGTAGTTGTATCTTCTGACTGAGACGGGTTTACAGTTGAAGTTGTAGTATTAGTTGGAGTATTAGCACCTTGTACAGATGCTTGGTCCTAGGATGAGGCAAAATGTACCCAATGTGAGTCCTGGGAAGAAGAAGTTTCTGAAATACTTATGAATTATGAAGATCTTCACAGTCATTACAGTGGCAAGTGTAGAGTTGAAGAAAAACAAGAAAAAAACTAGAAGGGCACTCAGAGAGCGCAGACCTCCGCCAAGGCCAATAGTCCAGTCTTCTATGATATGCAAATGTGCAAGCGCAACCAATATACGGATCCGCTCCAAAATTGAATGGGTTCTTCCTTGGCCCATGCTACACCCTTCCACGAAGTTTCACGAAAATCGGGCCAGTAGTTTTTCCGTAATCCTGCTGACAAACAGACAAACAAACAAACGGCACTGAATACATAACCTCCTTGGCAGAGGTAATAAGATCACAAAATGGAATAATAATCCACATCTTACATCCAGATACACAATGATTTTGACTTGCAAGTTCCTTTAACGTACTAGATGATTGGAGGATCATTGCTTTAGATTAGTAGATAAAGATAGGGTGCAGAGGTTTGGAGTTCTCACTCCCCTCAACAATGCAAAACACTCACTAAGAACTTATATATGTATGGGAAATATATGTACTGTCCATGTTTCATTTGCACTATACCTTTATCCTCTTTCTTTCCTGAAAAGGGCATTAACTCAATTCAGCTCCATTCAGTTCCATTCAAGTCAGCCGCTCACTCAAGGGAACTGCGCAGACCCCAGCTGGCCCGAGTAAAAAAGCAGAAGGAGCCACGTTATTTTTGGGAGTTCTTCTTGTCACGTGTCCGAGCTCCATTGTCGCGTCGTTGCGGCGGAGCTGTCAAGCGGCCGGCCGCTAAAAATAGGAACCGAGGCTATTTCCCCAAGCCGTCGCTGTGGAAGCTCGCCGCCGCCGACGGAACTGCAGAATTATTGTACCGTACGGCGGCATCTAAAGCCCATTCCAGCCAACATCTTACTCTCTCGTTCCCCTGTATTCCTTCCCTCTCATACAAAGATTCAGGTGGAATATCAGGAGACTGAAAAAACACTGAAAAAACTGTCATGATTAAACCTTCTTCTCTTCAGTTTTTTGTACTTATTTTTCTTGAAAACAGGGAAAAGTCTTGCAGAAGGGGTGAAATAATCTGACTTTTTTCAATGTAATTTAGCTTGAAACACATGATATCTTATAAACAATTGGTAATCGTCCTTATTTCACGATACTGTCATTTGTTTTGAGACAAATCTTGCAAGAAGTTAAATTACAGCGAGCCAAATCGATTATCTAACCCACTCTGGCGGACTTTTTCACTTGTTTTGAGAAGAATAAATTAAAATAATTGGGCGTTAAATAATAATTTAACGCCCAATACAAGATTAAATATCTTATTAAGATGGACATAAGATATAACGTGGATACGCATGTGTGTGTGCATGCATGAGCGTGTCAGCACATCACTGCCTGTGCACCCAGATGCATGTCATCTCAGCATGCATTTGTATCAGTGTGTGTGTGTGTGTGTGTGAGACTGTGCGTCTGGAGTATCCGCCTGTGTATTCATTTGGCTTTTCGTGTGCGAGCGGCGCGCAGGATAAGAATGCTCTGTGACTTGAAATTGAACTGATAATTGCACGAAAAAAATAAAAAAAAAGACAGAGAGAGAGAGAGACAGAAAAGAAAAAGAAAAAGCTGGAGACGGCGAGCGCTCCGGGGGGGGAGAGAACTAAACGGATGATAATGGGGCGACAGAGAGAAAGAGAGAGAGAGAGAGCGAGAGAGAGAGCGAGTGAGCCGTGAGGAGCACATTGTGAAGGCCCCTTTTAGTGCAGGAAGGCAGGAATAATCCCTATTAAGGTAATTAGTGTTTCAGGAGACAAAGCGTGATTAAACAGAAACAGGCTATAAACTATTTGCTGTCTAAATATAACTCGTCCATATGAATTCAGTCAGAGGAACGGGAGACTGAGAGGAATCAGCGTCTGCAGAATCCACCATCTCCTCATCCCCAAAACTGCAGGAAGGAGGAATGTGTGCATGTGCATATGTTTGTGTGTGTGTGTGTGTGTGTGTGTGTGTGTATGAGATGGGGGCGGTGTGTTTACAATGAGATCAAGAGAATGCTTGGCAGGACGTCAGCCTTGTAAAGCCCCAGGATTCCACATGGAAAACACTCACACACTCCGCGCCACGGGGAAAACACACATGCCGTCAGAAACGCACACCGACGCACACACACACACACACATACGCACACACACGCCTACAGAGAAAACAAACATACAGCATGAGAGGTTTTGGTACACACTGAGGAAGCGACACACACACATATACACACACACACACACACGCACACGCAGCCAAGCAACAATAATGTTCGCAGCACACTGTCTCAAGGAGAGCAGAAAGGATTTCTACCTGGGAGAAGTTTGTGTTTTACCTCCACTTTCATCTCAACGTCAACATCCCTCTCGCTCTCTCTTGTTTCTCTCTATCTCCCCCTCCTCACCGGCATTTTTCATCTTCAGTTCCTCTCCTGTGTAGCAGCCATCTCTTCTGAGACTGGATAGTGTGTGTGTGTGTGTGTGTGTGTGTGTGTGTGTGTGTGTGTGGGTCTCCTTGTATTGGACACAAGGCATTCTGGATTGATTTACTATGTGGAAAAAGGCAGAAAATCTAATCATTTTGCCTTGGTTTCTGTCATGTTAATTGTGGTTAACCTGGTATCACCCCTACATACAACAGCAGTCTTTTAGTGTGCAACACAAATTCACACACACACACACACACACACACACACACACACACACACACAGTCACACACACACACGTTTATATTAGGGATGCAAATTTTCAGAAATTTCCTAATCGATCATCGGTCACGTTAATGACCAATTAATCGATTAATCATTATGTAAAAAACAGCTTTTGACATAGAAAATAGAAAATACAAAATGTGTGTTTTTACACCTGTCTTTAGGCCTACTCAACAAGTTACTCAACCAAGCATAATTCAAAAGAGTCGGGACCCTCGACAACGGACGTCAGTGTTTCCCACAGGCTGAAAATGTACTTTCTTTAATTACTTTAAATTGTCTTTACATTGTGTCCAACAGAACCCAACTGGCGGAATATGCAATGAAGTCTCTGCACTGCACTCATGTTAACTTTCTGAGTGTTGAGCAGCGTTAGAATTGTCCGATTGAAAAGAATCAAGTTACTCTTTACCGTTACAACACATGCGAGTTCTGAGAAATTGTGGAATTTTATATTTTTTTACGAACGTTTTCAGAACGGGAGACGGACTGTCAGGTTGAGTACAGAGCTACTGCATCGCCAAATGACAGACATGACGTGATGCGCACATTAGACGCATTACAGAGCGATTTACATCAATTTGATTAACTTTTTATGTTGCGCCGGCCGTGCCGATATTGTGGCGCTGCCACAGTTTATGTATTGGAAACAATGGTACGACAATCTACGGGTTTATTTAAGAATAAGAGCGTATCTACGTGGTCAGGGATGAGTCCAGTGCAGCCTGGTGACAGTCAGTCCATCCTGAAACACACGCTCCGGGAGAACAGCTGTCCCGGGTCGGGAGGCACAAATAGTATGGCGTCGCACCAACTTCACCAGCCGGGGGAATGCATTCTCTTTCATTGTGCTTGTAGAGGTGCTGTATTTCAACTTTGTATTACAATGTTTACAATGAACACTGTTGTCTTTTCGGGTGTAATGCTTCCACCCGCTTGCTGGGCTTTCTTCTTCCTCTGTATAGGCGGTGAAAGTTAAATTGCGCCCTTGTGGCGGTAAATCATTTCCGAAAAAAATGAGAAATAGCACATAACGTACATTATCGATTAATATATGCTTGATCGATCAAATTGTTAACGGTGATTAATCGATCGTCGATTAATCATTAACATCCCTAGTTTATATAACTATAGGGTTAGGGTTGTGAGGACTACATTCAATCCTTAACCCCTAACCTTCACTACTACATGCCTAACCTTAAACTAAACCTAATCCAAATTAGAACCTTAGTCCTAACCCTAAAATAGCCCTTTAAAGAAGTGAGAAGCAGCAAAATGTAATAATATAAGTATAGAAATACAAGGACACATGCCCATTAATGTGACGGAAGACAAACCTAACAACTTTCAGAGGCTCAGCTCGGCCAACCTGGCAACAAGTCTGTTTGGGTTAGTTAGATCTATTACTCATACTTGGCAAACAAAATCTACTCGGTCTACATGACATTACAGTGTCTACCTCGAGCTACTGGAATTCTCATAAATATTCAATACTGGGGGCAGCCTTTAGGGCAATGTGTGCTGAGTGCCATTCTCCTGCCAAGTCAGCATTATCAACACACAAAAGCACAGAGCTTGATTGTATAATAACAACAGAAGTGGTCCCAGTACACTTCCATGGGGTACACCACAGGTGATGCAAAGGCTCAGATACATGCCCATTGACCACTGGCCCATTTACAAAAAGGCTTGTATTATCCATCCCAAGTCCCTTTAACTTTGTTTAAGGTGATTCAATGATCAACTGTGTCAAACGCCTTTTGGATGTCCAACAGAACCATTCCACACAATTTGCCTTCATCAATCCCCTTCCTTATGAAATCAGCATCAGGTGTTCATGAACAACTTTCCCAACGATTTTTGAGATAATGCTTAAAATCAGCACCGGCCTGCAGTTCCTAGAATCAGTCTCTCTGCCTTTCTTGTTTAGAGGAATAACTTCAGCATGTTTAAAACCAGTTAGTACTATGTCTTGATCCCAGGACAGATTTAGGATGTGGGTAACACAAGGGGTGATTTGTACCGCTGAGTCTCTCAGGTCTTAACCACTCTTACCTGGTTCAGTGCAGTTTTTGGATTCCGGGTCGGAGAAGAGGTTCGACTCGTTGTCGTAGACTTCCTGCAGAAGGTGGCGGCTCTCCCACCTCGCCTCCTCCTCCACCACCATGGAGCTGGACACATCGTATCCTAGGAAAGAGAAAGACAGAGAGGGAGAGAGAGAGGCAGAGAGAACACGGAATGGTTAGAAGGGCTGCACAAAGTATCGGAGACTCCACTGCACGTCAAATAAA
Organism: Centroberyx gerrardi; assembly: GCF_048128805.1. NCBI lineage: Eukaryota > Metazoa > Chordata > Actinopteri > Beryciformes > Berycidae > Centroberyx > Centroberyx gerrardi. The sequence goes on along the minus strand of NC_136011.1, from coordinate 5,451,027 downwards.
CCACCAGGCAAACCGTCAATGGCAGCTCCGTCCCAGGGGAGTTGGCTCGGTGAAAGATATTGATTGCATCACGTAGGATCCAAGGAAGAAAAGAACCCAGGACTTGGGGTTTATATAAGGAACGTAAGGGACTTTTAACAATCACTCTAAAAAGAGATGAAATAACAAATTGTGTAATCTCTGTATGTATTAAAGATTTATCAAAATTAGTGCTGAAATATTTTTCACACACTCTTTTATCAACACATTCATATGTGTGCTCATCAATTTTCAGCACCCACTGTCAGCTTACAGTAGGCTAATGCCAAGTCAAGGTAATGAACTGACCGCACCATGAAATGTCTTGGCCACCATAAGAATCTCACACAGGCCAGCAGAATGGCTATTCTCACTTCTTTTCTTAGCTTGGTCAGCATCAGTGATTCCAACCTATGCTCAAAGCCACCAGGACCATCTGTATTTGCTGGTTGATTTATGGTCTGGTTTCAATTAAAAGCGTAACAGGAAAAAAATACATTTTGTAGCTACTGAGGTTTGCTATTAAAGGTTGTTAGAACATTGAAACAACTTATTTTATCTTTTAAAGGATAGCAGGTAACTTACAACCTTCGTTGACAAAACATGCTTTTACAGATATCGACTGATGAACTTGATGACTGATGATTTTATTTCCAACATGGATGCATAACACTTTGAAAATACACTCTTTAAATGTCCCCTAGTGTAGTGAACATCTATGACGTACACACAAGCGTCTGGTAATGCCTAAGCTACTCGTTTCATAGCTAATGCACATTCCTGAATACTCCATTCCGCTTCCCACAGAACAAAGGCAGATGAGACATACATCTTGTGTCATCACGTTCCTACGGCGACATTAGTGCGGCGGCGTGCTGAGTGCCGAGCGCCGCGGGGCCAATCGTTCCAGCTCAGTCATCTGGGTCACAGTATCCTCAAGCGCCCCACCTCCGACCCATCTCCCCTCCCACCATGCAACAGGCCCCGACTTAGGTGCAGAGCGCGCCGGGGCTTCTATAAATAGCCCCGCGGCGGCTATATTTATCAAAACGAAGAAATATGAAACATTTCAGAAGCGTGCAGCGTGACGCAAACAGCGATGTCGCAGGCGGATAGAGGACTGGGGAGGCACTGAGCCGGAACGGGACGTTTCGGAGCAACGACTGCAGTCATCACAATACAGCGGTATCACGGCGGATATGTGCTTCGCGAAAAGGGGTCATCTGTGGGTCAAATCTTATACAGCGCAGTGAAAAGTTGCATTAATTCATATGTCATTCCTACAGTTTTTGTCAGTCCAACCATATAATATTTCTGAATGTGTACCAGAGAATGAGGTCTTGAAGGTGCAATGCAATCAAGATGTAAAACATGGAGGAAAACTCATCAGTACCTCTATGATATGAAATATGAAGTTCACTTCTTCCTAAAACCGCAGTGAAATATTGCTGTTGCTCCAAATTTTAAAGGTTTCCATACACAAGCAATATTCAAAGACAATGGAGACGAGTTTGTCCATTTTTTGACCAAATGTCATGATACTGTTGTTTCTACTAAAACACCTTTTGGCTCCTGAACAGACAGATATTAATATAGATATAGGTATGATATTACTTGCCTATGGTCAAATGCATCAATCCTGGTCATAATTTCATCATTTCTGAGGTAATGTGAGCATTAAACTTTACAGCCCAATGTTATCTGCACTGATTTTCTCCCTTTCTTCTTAAGCAATGTTGGCAACCAACTGGCTTACATGTCATTACCTTAATATCTGTTGAAAAAAAAATCCAATTTATTTCAAAATGAACAGAATGCACAGTTGCACGCTGACGTACAGTTACAGTATGTATAGTTCCACAAAGAGGAGACCAATGGGTCAATTCTGCCAAGCTGCATCAGTGCAACGCTCATATGAAGCTCCGATTGTTGTGACGCCTCTTGCCCTCTTTACTGTATGCTCTTCCCCAGAGCCAGTGTGTGTGTGTGTGTGTGTGTGTGTGTGTGTGTGTGTGTGTGTGTGAGTGAGTGTGTGTGTGTCTAATAGAAGACATTCAACAACTTTAAAGCAGACACTCAAGAAACCCCGCTGGAGTCCTCTCGTCTCTTAATAATGTGTGTCTGAGTCTCTCTCTCTTCCTTCCTCATTTTCCATTAGGCTGACACACACACACACACACACACCGAGTACACACACACACACACACACACACACACACACACACACGGGTGCATGCGGATGCACCCCCACACACAAACACAAACACAAGGTAGACAGACACTGGCTACTACCAGCCAACCTTTTTGGTTGGCTGGTAGTCCAGTGAAGCAGAATGCATCACCAGTGCCGAGGTTACTATGGCGATGTGACGTAACCGGTGAGACGAGGGGGTGGGGTGCATGACATAACACTGAGTAACCAAGACACACACACACACACACACAACACTGAGTATCCAAAATACCCACATGCACATGCTATCAGATGTGCTATGCAGTGCCATCGCTCATACAGGCAAACTCCGGCTAAACAAATCCCCCATGTCATCAGCTATAGGCTCCTCACTGTAGAACTGGTAAAGAGGGAAAAGCAATGTGGGCCTCAGTGCGGAGCTGCACCAGAGGACTGCAGCATTTCCCCTAGACTCATTCACAAAAATTGCCCTAGCTGCTGGAAAAATGACAATTTTTCAGACAGAATTTCATCATCTGTCCCTGTCGTAAACCCAAATTAGAGGGTTAGTTTATCATGATAATGTAAATACCTACAATGCGTGTTTGCTTATTAATATTTACTCATATTTCATATTCATATCTGCATGTGAATAGCTGCACAAGGCATACATTTGTGTATATTTCTCCTCCACTGGGAATAGCTAGTGACGCACACTAGCACTTCATCTCTCAATGAAAACGCTATCTTTATTTCTTTATTATTTCTTTCAATACATTCAGCAAGTGTGATTGTTTTCTGTATGACCTTCAGTACGCTCTATTCATATATCTTATTCATAGCTGTATCCTATACTCTGCTGCTTCAGCAAACCAATTTCTGATTTAACATATCTAATGAAAGTCCTGAAACTACAACTGGGCAGTAGAAAAGAAAATTAATTATTAAGTGACATGAAGTCCAATAGTGCTTATACAACAGATAGGAGTGGACATGCAGCTCAAAGAAACCTGTCATTGCATGGGGGAAAAAAATATAAGATCCCTAAGATTTAAGATATTTTAATACCTTTAGGGCCTTAAATTTAGATAATTAATTTTAAGACTTTTTCAGATTTCCTAAGGACCAGCAGATACCCTGGATAATGTAAAGTTCCAGCATGAGTGTGTGTATGTGTATGAGAGTGTACGTGTGTGAGAAACACTGAGAGAGAGAGAGAGAGAGAGAGAGAGAGAGATAGGGAGAGAGAGAGAGATAAGGTTACTAGGTGACTAAATGCATAATGTGTGTGTTGCCAGATTTCCCCCAGATCTCAGACAGTATGGTGTCAGCCAAGATGTGCTGAACCTGCAGGACTCTCCCCACCGCAGAGATCTAGGCCAGCGGTGTGTGTGTGTGTATGTGAGATGTGTGTGTGTGAGTAGTGTATAGAAAGAACGCTTATGGGGAATCGCAAACACCTAGGGAGCTGGAACGGACTACAAAAAAATTCTATCTGTCCATGTATTGATATATCTTTCTCCCCCCGCTATTTATCCATCCATCTCTCTCTTTCTCTCTCTCACACATACACACACACACACACGCACACAGCAGTGCACCACACACACGTCACTAACCCACTGTGTCCTATATTGGCCGACGTCCTATGTCTATAGGTCCAAGCCAACCCCATAACGTCACATAATATGGCCGCCCATCCCTCCTCACTGTCATGCTTAATTAGCTACTTTATCTTCATTAGTTGCCCTCGCCAGGCATGTGTGTATGTGTGTGTGTGTGTGTGTGTTTCTCTGTGTCCATGGAGACATGTCTGAATCCTTGTGTGTGTTTGTGTGAAATGTGTGATATGTGCATGTGTTTGGATTTCTGTATATATATACAGTATATGCGTGTGCAGGGCCATCACTGGTCTACTATACGGCTTGGTGTGTGTGTGTGTGTGTGTGTGTGTGCGTGTGTGTGTGCATGAGTGCTCGCTACAACCTTGTCCCTGGAGAGAGGAGAATCAGGCCAGGAGCACGTGGCATGTACTATATGGTGCGATGCTACACGTGATACCAACATCCTTGGCTTCTACATAGGACATATAATATCTAGGCTACTAGGCATTCCTACAATGGCAAACTCCCACACTGACACAAAATATGACACATACTGTGGAGATTCATGTAATTTATATGACTCTAACTCTGTATTTGAGTCATCCGTGTTGATCGAAGGGAGCTCAGCGCAATCATGGCTGTGTTTCATATCAGGACTGTATGTAGAATCTTGAGAACGAAGCTCTCTGTGTCTCCACTAGCTCTGTCGCATGCTAACACTTTAGCATACAGGTTAGCATAACCTCAAAAGTGAGAAAATGAGAACTTGAAGCAGCTCTAAGGCGTGTTTAGGGGATTGCGGACATAACATTCGACAAAAGGAATGTACTTTTAATGTCTCTTCCCGCAAACGTAACTTTCTGTTTACACAGAAAGTGAGCGAAGTTAGCCAGACAGCTAAAGTTCTTGTGCTGTTGATTTGTAATGAACTTCACTAATGATGAAGATTGAGATTTTGTTTTCACAAGTCATGAATCTACAGGGCATAGAAGAAAAAACAATACTAAATTTGGAATACTAAAAGGTCCATTTTCAGATTTTGGATAATGCTAATCGCCTACGGTTACTAACACCATGTAGTTAGTTCCCCTCGATCAACACAGATGACTCAAATATAAAGTTAACGTCATATAAATTATAAATATCTCCACAGTATGTCATATTTTGTGTCAGTGTAGTCCTTTAAATGAGGACATGTAGATTTTGTAAATACATTAAAACACATAGAGTTCATTAAAGGTATATTCTCACTGCAAAACACCATCCAGGGTGCATGCAGTCTGTGTTTGTGCCAGCGCCATACTACACAGAATCTGCTTTGCCAGTTAGTCAAGCTGTCAATGCACTGATGCAAAGGAAAGCTACATTTACTCAATATCTATCAAGTGTAGTTTGTAGTTGAGAACTACAAGCTACACTTGCTACACTTATATAATCATGTCTCTCATTCATACAGACACACATACAGACACAGACACACATACACACACACACACGCACAAGCTCAGACTTCACGTGTGATTTTCCATCAATAAATCAATATGGCTATGAGTGGTTAGAATGACATTGGTCTCTTGTGTATTTAAGAAATAGCTGTCTCTGTGAATCATGTCAAAGGAGATTTTCCTGAAGGAGCATATCTATGTATATATACAGTAGATGTACTGTATGTATATGTATATGTATATGTATATGTATATGTGTGTGTATGTGTGTGTGTGTGTGTGTATGTCTATGTTTGTGTGTAGGCCTATATACTCTGTATATACACACATAAAACATGAATATATGCAAAGCCCATCAGAGGGCGTGGGTAATTGGTGCTTAACGAACGTGACAGCTCGTTAATGGCCTTGTTAAGAACCTCGTTAGCTGACACTGTCAGACGTCACTCCTGCTGTGAGTGTGTAAGAGTGTTGTCATCTTCAAGGATTCCTATCGCCTTTCATTCTCATCTCTCTTTCCCTCTGAAGATCCAGGCTTGGCAGGGGGGCTCAGAGGAGCCTCTCCCCTGTGGCAGAGGGCTGTGCGGGGGCACGGGGGGGGTGTTACGCTCCCCTCTCCTCCCCTGGAGCTTCTTCTCAGCCGAGCCGACAGCTCTGGTCGTCAGCCTCAGGTTAACAGGCCTCCGTTCCAATAATAGCGAGGTATCAATTAATTTGACGATGATATATTTTGATGTTTAAAAATGCTACAAGTAGCCTCTTAAATATATAATGGATTGACAATTTCATCTGGTTTAGCGAGGGTGTCACTACAAGCCCATCTTGGGTTTTTAACCTCACTTAACTTCAGTTTTCATTATGATGCCGTATTAATTTCATTGTTCTGATCTTTCCTGCAGATAACTAGATGAACTAGAACTACTCTCTCTCTCTGGCCCCCATCTGGCCCCCATCAGATCCGTGACTGTTTGGATGAACAGCTAATCAAATTTACATGTCACAGAGGAAAATCAACAGGTGAAGTCACTCGTGTGTGTGTGTGTGTGTGTGTGTGTGCATGTGTATCTGCATGCACGGGCGTTTATGTAACAAAGTGCCATTACTCCTACACCAGTCAAACACACCGTTCAGACACAAGGACGCGAGACACATCCAGGTCCAGAACCTGAAGAAAGATTTTCACACTTCCCTTACTACAGAGAAATACTGTATGAGTTCCATTCCACACTGCAACACAGAGAAGAGGCAGAGGAAAAGAATAAATGTATGAGCTTCAGAGTGGCAAAGAGAAAGTGTGTGAGAGAGACAGAGTGAGAGAGAGAGAAAGATGATAGCTGTGGAAATGTTTTATTTGTGGAGATTCTACAAAACACACACACACACGCACGCACACACACACACACACACACACACACACACACACACAAACACGTATCAGTACAAATCGTCTCTCCAGTGCAGAGATGACTTCAGACAACATGGTTATGTAATCAGGTTGAATTGTCCAAATTGTCCAAAAGCAGATAAAGGGAAGTCTATGGTGCATTCCCAAATGTGACACCATATCCCACAGGAGGTAAGAGATGGACAAAGCACAAAACATGACCTAAGTTGGCTGCAGCTCAACATGACCACAACCCTCATAATGACATGTTTTGTGTAGGTATATTAGTGTATGAATGTGTGTGTGGACCAGTGTCATTCATTGTACTGAGTTTGCAGAAACGCGTCTGTCCTCTATTCCCTGTCTATCTTAAATGCTGAGAGAAAATATGAATTTCCACTCCGTTTATCACAAAAAGAGTGTAGTGTGCAGTGACATTGCTTTGAAAGTAATCACTGCTCATAGCGCTAACCACCTGGTAAGTATCCAAAGAGCTTTAGCTTTAACAAAAACAAGGACCAACACAGGGACAGTCATGCAGCCTTTGACCACTCATATGACAAGAACTTATTGTAAAAGCATTGCGGTGTACTTAAACATCTCTTTGCTCCTCTGTCCTCTATCTGTCTTCACTGCACTGTCTGCAAAAATAATAACCAAGTGTTGAATTTAAAAGAATAAAAAAACAAAAGTTTTTGGTAGATTGGCCCGTTGGTCAATTTACCCATTAAGTAATGAGTACATGAACACCAAAATCATCCATAGGTCCCCGGTAGACCATTGGCTCCGGTACTCCATGCTAACACTTTAACATACACTATGATGAGTGATAGTAGGCCCCATGCTAACACTTTAACATACACTATGATGAGTGATAGTAGGCCCCATGCTAACACTTTAACATACACTATGATGAGTGATAGTAGGCCCCATGCTAACACTTTAACATACACTATGATGAGTGATAGTAGGCCCCATGCTAACACTTTAACATACACTATGATGAGTGATAGTAGGCCCCATGCTAACACTTTAACATACACTATGATGAGTGATAGTAGGCCCCATGCTAACACTTTAACATACACTATGATGAGTGATAGTAGGCCCCATGCTAACACTTTAACATACACTATAATGAGTGATAGTAGGCCCCATGCTAACACTTTAACATACACTATGATGAGTGATAGTAGGCCCCATGCTAACACTTTAACATACACTATGATGAGTGATAGTAGGCGACTAGCATTATCCCAAAGGTGAGAAAATGAGAACTTGTAGTAGCTCTAAAGCTAAATGGTAAGTAATATCAAATGATATGTGGCAGTTTTGTGTAGGAGACTGGTAGAAACAACATGAAATATGATACAAAAATAACATACTGTTTTCAACTAGCAGGGACTACTTTCTGTGTTTACATAGGAGGTGAAGGTGGTGGGTGATGGGAGACTGTGCACAGCTAAAAATCACTGCACAGCGGATGAATATGTGCTTGGTTACCTACAATAGCTGGCTACATCAGCTATATTGAGTTAATGATAATTAATCTTTCACTTACTATCACTGAACATGGTGTATGCTAAAGTGTTAGCATGGATCCCCGCAGCAAACAATCTATCAGGGACACATGGATGATTTTGGAGTTGACCAATGTGCCAATCACCCCAAAAAATTGGTGTATTCCTTTAACACTAGCTACATAAATGCACATAAATATCTGCTGTACCTGGTAGGTCTGTTGATTCTGCTAGCCAACCTGTGTGCAGTCAGGCTTTCCTAAAACTACCTGCCAGCCGAGAAATTTAATTGGCTAATGAAATTCTGAATCCCACAGTCATCCCGTACCCCCAAAGTTAGTCTCCTGTCCTCATAATAACATAACATGCATTGTCTCCTCCACTTTTAAACAATTCTATAATCAGCCAGACTTTAATAGAATAGCTTCTGGCAGCAGACTGCCTATTAAACAGTGAGTTCTCTGAATAAAGAGCAGGCTGCAGATAAGAAGACAGTTTCACTCATTATCTTTCCAATGTGGAGATGAATATCCTCAGCATATTTGTCTTTTCAATAGGAAGAGCCTTTCTAATCTCCGCCATAACGTAATGAGCTTCTCTCCGCGTCTCTCTCCCACACACATAAGTCCACGGACACACACACACATGCAAACACGCACACACATGCAAACACACACACACATGCACACGACGGTTAAATTTCACTCAGAGTCGTCTGAGAATATGATTAATCTGATCTGGGTAATTAAAAGCCTAATGGGTTCCTTTGGCCCTGCTAAGTGCAGGTGAATAGCACTGTGATTGTGTTTGCATTGTTCAGGGGAACAAAAGAGGCCCGCGGGCTAATCGCTGCTGTAAAGAGCTCCATCACACACCGGACTCTGTCATCATCACCCAAGGAGAGCTGAGGAAGAAGAAGAAGAAGGAGAAAACACGTGGCTGTGAATTTGGGCTACCTGATGCCGCACGTACTTCACGTGTCACATGGTTTTTGGAGGGAAATTTGAACCTCTGAGTCACTAGGGCTGTACAACCAAGCCTGTATAATGGCATACTGCAATTTTAGCTGCCTATACTAATCATTATAGAATTTGACATTTAAAATAAACATTAACATTTAATCCAATTCCAATCCCTTGACAACACCCACTTTTATTTTTTGTGACCAACTTTTTATTAGTTTTTTCATGGCATCCTCACAGGGTGGCATAAACATACAAGTATACAAATTATTATACACACGTAAATACAAAAAAAAGGGGGCAAGGAACCTTTCCCTCGCCCACTCAGCCTCCCACACCCTACCCCCCACCCCTCTTGCTGCTTCACAAGTAATACAGATAGTGTTACTTATCTGCAATCGTGGAAGTTCATCTATTCATACACATATTAGTATAACATAACATAATTGTACACAAAACTAGGCATGTACACCCTCAAACTCGCCCTTCCTCAAATACAAATATACACATATCTACAATCATATTTTACATAAAGGATTTTACCAGGTCGCCAGCTCTTTTAATGGCCTCTAATGTTTCTCCTTTAGCATTATTTGCAGATGCAATTGACAATTCCAAGTCTAGTACATTATGAAAAGAAGATATCCATTGATTAATAGATAGAGTATGTGGGGGTATCCATCTTGTGATAAGGATTTTACGATCCCACTTTACGATCAAATCAACCACTAACATTAACGGTCCTCAATATAAACAGCTATCATTCACAATAAGCACTGCGAGCAATCATAATAATAATATAATTTGGAGCATATTTGTCTCCATTTACATCTGCCATTTCACATGATACACAGGCAGAAACAGTAGAGCTCCGCGTGTTGCTGACAGGAGAAACAAGTAATTGTTCCCAAATTCATTGAGACATATTAGGCAAAATAACCAAGAAGTGCTAAATCTAGATTATGGCAAAAGTTAGTTACATCAGATCCTGTTTATCGGTGTATAGCGCTGGATAAATTAACTGTCCCAGGAGGAAACGTTGACCCCCGCAACCTCGTTAAAGGCGACGGAGCAGCTGACAAGCACATTTGCAACGAAAGAAGCATCTTCTTGGCTCATTGTCAGCTCACCTCGCTTTGTATTTCTGATTAGATTCATGTATGCACCTGCCTCGCATTACAGCGCGAGGATATAACCTTGACTTTAATCTTACGCCGGTAACAACTAACCTACATTTCCCCGCATAATAACTCCCAGTTGTGAAAACTCTAGATCTATAATACTCTCAAAACTCATGGCCTTTGGGGAAAACGGCAGGTCTCTCCCATTTTTAATGCATAGGGAGGGACTCCTCTGTATAGAATGTAGAGGGCCGGTGAGAGGTATAGCAGGTCTTGGCTAAGCTCATCAATCACATGCTTAATGAGGACTTTTATAGGGCTTCTCTATATATAACCGTAGGGTCTATAGGTCAGCTTGGGCTCATGGCGAAACACAGACAAAAGGCAGCGAATGGGAAATTCCATTAGTCAATCTCACAGATTGGTGGTTGACTGAGGGTGAGAGACAATGATTGTGACACTTAAAGGTGCAATAATTAAGATTTTTACTGTCCCATAGCCCACAATGAGTATAAAAAATGAGCATAATATATCTGGGGGGTTGATAGGGTTGATAAGGGATAAACAAGAAGTAAGAGTACAGGAGATTAGAGAAGAGAAAGAGTTAAGAAGAGGGGGTGAAAAGAGAGAGGAAGAGGAAAGGAGAAGAGAATGAACGCGGAAGAAGAAGATGTAGAGAGAGAAATAAAGATCGAGTGGGTCTAGAATGCCTATATCTTATACAATGGTTACTCTCTTACTTAGGGATGAACCCCTCTCTTCCCTCTCTCTCCAGCTCTCTCCTCCTTTCATCTGTCTCTCCAAGCCATGCGAGGATCCCAGAATACACATGGCGGGTGCTAAAATGGGCTTTGGGCCGGGTGATGAATTAGCCAGGGTGTATTTGGGGAGCAAGGGAGCGACGGAGAGAAGAGGGAGAGATTAGAGAAAAAAGAGAGAGAGAGAGACGGAGGGAGCGACAGAGAGAGAGAGAGACAGAAGAGAAAATAGCTCCTAATGTTTAATCACAGCTAGATCTAATACAGTACATGGCCCACAGACAAACTCACTGACCCTTGCTCAGATTTGCTCATCCATCATAACTGCGCTGAGTGTGTGTGTGCTTGTGTGTGTGTGTGTGTGTCCATATGATTTGATAATGAACACGTGAGAAAGGGCTCCTGGGGGTGAGAGATAAAGCTGTTGTTAACAGATTGGGAACAACAGGGAGACGGGGACACACACACACACGTGTGCACACACACGCACGAACACACACACACAAAACCTTAAATACTTTGCTCCTTTTTCCACTATCTGATATTTTGCTATTGACTGAAATCATTGCTATGGTTCTTGTCATCAGGTGTCAAAGTCCAAGAGCGTCTCAATAGTTGGTTGCCAAGTGGTCAAGTGGGCTACTGGACCCTGAGCCACTCCATAAAAACAGACTGCCCATGCTCGTGACTGACTCATTGGAGACATAACACCACTTAGCTGTCACAAACAGCATGTTTTTACTAATCATGATTCATAAACAGTATTAACTTAGTGATGGATGCTAAAAAGACAAATGTGTTCATGCACAAGAAAGCCAACGGCTCACCATCCTTTCCTTGTTTGTTGGCAAGAAAAAATAGTAGCACTGCCTGCTATGATGTGCATTACTATACTATACTATACTAGACTATACTACTATACTAGACTAGACTAGACTCCATGACACGACACTACTCTATGCTAGACTATATTATAGTACTATACTACACAATACTATACAGTATACTATAGTATACTATACTATATTGGACTATAGACTAGCTTACGCTGTACTATAATCTAAACAACTCAAAACTATTGCTCTATACTCTATACTGTTTTTTTTTTGTTTTGTTTTTTTTGTGTGTTTTTCAAAGGTCAAGTGTCATGACCTTTTAACAAAAATGAGACCCATAGGTGCTATTAAACCATATACATTGTCCACTTCTATACCAATAATACTTTTGTCAGGACAGGCGATAATGAAGATGAAGATAATAAAGTCATTTTTCTCAGTTTCACTCTCTTGATCTCATGCAGTTGCTGCCCTTTAGCTTTGTAGGGCAGTATACTGTAGTATAGTCCTATACTATGCTACTTTGTAATATATTATTATTATAGTACTATACAACATTATAATATACATTACTGCACTTCATGACACTATACTCTACTATAGGCTACTATACTATACTACTATATTATACTATACTACATGTAACTTGTCTACACTACACTATAATACTGTATACTATAGTTTACTATACAATGCTATACTATACTATACTATACTATACTATACCATTCCATACCATACCATACCATACCATACTATACTATACTATACCATTCCATACCATACCATACCATACCATACTATACTATACTATACCATTCCATACCATACCATACTATACTATACTATACTCTAGTCTGGGTTTGTCTGAAGACAGAACAAAAGTGAATTCTTACTCGAGTTCAGTAGCAGAATGGTTTATTTGAGATAAACACACACAGGCACATGCAAACAAGTGGACACATCAACCCTCCTACCCACTCTCTCTCTCTCCCCTCCTCTCTCACATGCACACCACGCACACACACACACACACACACACACACTTACATAATTCTGAAACTAAACTCATATGATGTCCGTCGACAGTATTCCCGCCATGCTTATTAAATAACTACTTTATCTTCATTCTAATTTGAAATCCATATGGCCCTCCATCCCGCTGTCCTTTCTCCCAAGAGGCTGGTACAGCATCACCACATAATCCCTCGCTGCACTCCATGCATGTAAACCAAAGTCTTCCCCCCCCCCCTAGTTCCCAGTGTCATGCAGTCAGTCCGCTCGCAACGCTACACACTGTATCCGCTCTGGTGTGGATTCATTATTCATCTCCAGGCTTAAATTAAACATAGGCAGGGACCTCCATGGAATCAACAGGACTCTTATGATAACCTCATTAACTGTCAGAAGCTTGTGCGTACCTGTGTGTGTGTGTGTGTGTGGTGTGTGTGTGGGTGCATGCATGTTTAATTTTAGCTTACTTTATCTACAACTGTCAGTGAAGTATAGCTCTCTGTTAATTGAAAGGATATACGTGGAAATTGTGTGTGCTACTCACTATGATGAATTAAAAAAGGCCATAAATTGAAAAGACAAGTGGTACATATTAATATCAATAACGGGATACTGTGACACCCCTAGATAGTTGCATTGCATCTGATGGTGGCCCTTGGTTATTATAGAGGAATGCTGATAATGCTTACAAGCCATTTTAGTGTAGCTGAAAGATAAAAGCTGAATCCTTTCACCAAACTGGGAGCAAAATGAAAAAAAAAAGATGCCCAAATTAATGACTCATCATTGTAACTAATGTAATATTTATGTGTTGCCTGCATTAGTGTTGTCACTATAACAATATTGTGACTTTGGCTACTTTGAAGAGTGGAAAATGAGAGTGTGATTTTCTGGTAGAACATATTGCAACCAATCTATAGTGAATAAATTATTTTTTTCTGGATTTTTTTACAATCCAGAGTGTTAATTTTATGCAACCTGAGGATAGCGTAATGATGTGAAGCACAACAAAACACAGGATAAAAGGATAAAAAAACCTCTAATATTCTCAAATCAGGTACCACAATAAAATAATTCTTACCAGTATACCCTGCTACACTAGGCTGCTATTTTTTTTTTTTTTTACAGATCTAGCCATTGTAGAAGACCCACTGCATGCAACAGTGAATTCCCCATATTATAATTGCTCTGCTGCAGAGAAGAACTGTTGGAAAACTCAAATTCTCCTCTTTCATTCTTTATCAGAAGGCATTAAGAATGATCCGGTGACGCTGACTGAGACGCACAAGTGTTACGCTAACGGAAGACCTAGATGCAGGATAGATGCAGGAATCAATTCAAGCAGGGGACTTCAACCATAGCTACCACTGTAGTGCTAATGTAGGATCAATGGCAAGATGGTGGACCTCTATTGAAGGTACCATTGCAGCACTAAAAATAGAAGATAGGAGATAGGAGATGTACACGATCAAACCTCTCGCAGGCTCTGACACACCTTCCACATTTACACCTACAAAGCTCTGATACCCCACAGGGGCAATTTCATGTTTCAATGAGAGCAGTCAAGGATAATCGACGTCTATCAGAGGGTTATGAGTGTGTGTGCCTGTCTGTGTGTGTGTGTGTCTGGGGGCCTCCCGCTGTGATAATGCCCAGTGTTCAATGACAAAAGCACGGACCTGTCACCCACACATTCATACAATGGGAGAATGGGAGCTTTGAGTGACTCGCACCGGCAGCTCATCGGTCAGCTGACGGTGTGGTGCCAAAGCAATATAAGAGGCACACAAAGAGCGCACGATGATGCTTTCCGCCCTCTCCGGGCCCCGCGGACCCCCATTCGATGAGGTTTTGTCTGAGGGACCCTCAAATGGGGTCCGATTTAGTGGTGAACTGTGCAACTGTCTCCACTGTACATGGGGGAAATAATTGTGGTGAGAGTGAAACCTAAGATTACAATAGTCATTCTATAATTTCTATTGAAATAAATTATAGTGAAATTAAAGGGGAAATAAGTTGTTTACTGCCCCCCATAGCATAAAATGGCCATAATGCATGGTTGGTTTTCAATACTCTAGGTCAGTGACTCTCAACCTTTTTCATATCAAGGACCCTAATTTAGTCCACATTAGAGCCATGGACCCCATTTGATGAGATTTTGTCTCTCGGACCCAAATATGAGAATATTTTTATTGTTAGATATGATTTTGTCCAGAATTCCATAACTATCTGTATTGTAGGTAGAGAGATAACAGAGAAACTATGATCCAAATAGTCATTCTTCTACATTCTCTAATTGTGTTAATTTCTTGTAAATGAAATAATGCTGAAGTTTAACAATTCATCAATTTGTTGGGGACCCCCTGGAACCCCCTCAAGGGCCCCTGGTGGTCCCCGGACCCCACGTTGAGAACCACTGCATTACAACTATACATAGAAATATATAATGTAGATGATGTAGTACTCTGTACACTCTATATGATGTTGAAGTGTGTAAAGGCTTCTCTCTCCTCTGTCTCTGCTGCTCTGCCAATTCATTTCAGTTCCAATCAATTCCATTCAATACAATGATGCTTCGCCGGCTTCAAAAATGAACAATATCAATAAATTACAAGATATAATGATCATACCAATTATCATACTAAGGCTATTAATTATGGTTTAACAAACAAAAGCTGATTGGCTGATTAACAGTACTAATTAATGTTAAAAACAAGACTGCTTGACATTAAGTCAGAATGACGTCTTCTGTCTTTGTCTTTCACTGTCTCTCCTTCTCTTTCTCTCTCTCTGTTTCTCTCTCTCACATTTTTCAACAGCTGCA
This sequence comes from Centroberyx gerrardi, assembly GCF_048128805.1. NCBI lineage: Eukaryota > Metazoa > Chordata > Actinopteri > Beryciformes > Berycidae > Centroberyx > Centroberyx gerrardi. Next base: position 5,435,368 of record NC_136011.1, on the reverse strand, counting down.
TTTCCCATAATGCAATGATGCTCTTTCACCACTCATTCAATATAACACACGTCATTTTGGCGGGCCCTTTTATCTCAAGTGAGTTGCAGCAGCATCAGTGCGCACACCAAGGCTCCTCAGGCTGGGGACACACTACATGACTTTTAGGCTGATTATGGACACGATTTGACATCACTGATTTCCGCCACTAGTACAGATGATCTTGTAGAGTGTGAGGGTTCAGGACTCTAATCCCTTGCCTCCCGATCCAGTTGGGACCACCACCATTATTTCAAACACGCTGGATTTCTACGACTCGAATCTGGAAGTCCTCAAAATTCAAACGGCTCCCTCTTGCCGCCAACGTGCCAAATTGCCGAGTGCGGCTTTAAGTGTGTGACATCCCGCCTTATCGCCGTCTGCTCGGCTGTGCAGCGTGTTCCCGGCTTTGCACTACCATGACTGCATATATTTACACGCGGCCCCGGTGGGAGTCGAGCCTTGAACCCTGGCGGTGTTACGGCGATGCCACATTCCTCCTCACAGATCACATGCGCATTCCGCAGTCTGCATATGAAAGCAGTCTAATTAGCGGGAGAGTCTACTTTTTACACGATTGAGTCAGAGGAGGAGGACGATATTGTTTCCAGAGATCCAACCCAAAGAAAAGACAAGGCCCATTAGGAGCTCGGCCCGTTACGGCAACACAAAGCCATCTATCAAGACCCGGACCGGCTGTCACAAAGCCTGTAAAAACCAGCTGCTGTAATGAAGCGCTCCATGACCGATGGATCAAGGAGGGAATATGACTGAGAGAAGAGAGAGAGAAGGTGAGAAAAAGAAAGAGAGAGTGACGGAAATAAAGCAGTTATAATAAAGAGCAAAAGAGAGAGAGAGAGAGAGAAAGAGAGAGATCCATACAGTCACTGATGAACACAGCAAGCTATTTGCACCTTATATTCTGACTGTTTCATAATCACATGCACTAACCTGCACACACACACACACACACACACATCCAGGCCATGTCATGTAGAGCCTGTTACATGAGAAACGTATCACTCTAACAAGTCTGTGTGTGTGTGTGCGTGTGGATTACGTGCGCGTATTTAAGTGTGCATGCGTGTTGACAATTCTATTCTCAATTCTCTCTCTCTCTCTCACACACACACACACACACACACTAGTTCACTCAGTCGTCATAGATCTTAAAAAACCGACTAATGCAATGTGAAATATTTTTCTCAAGTGCTGAGAACGAAATAATCAATTATCTGTGTCTATATCTATCATCGTTCATATCACAATTGCACTGTTTTGCACATCGAGTGTGCTTGAGCAAACAGGTAACGGCGTTTAAACTGCAAAAAAAACGATGACGCAGATATGGGACGGCGAGGCAAAAACAGCAAATAAATAAGTCAACAAACAGACGAGCGGCGGGTTGAGGGAATTCTGGGAAAAAGCTTTTTGAAGAGCGCGCAACTGATGATACAGGGAAAGACAGAGAGAGAGAGAGAGAGAGAGAGAGAAAGAGAGAGAAGGAAAAAAGGTGGCGGGATGGTGAGGGAGGTACGCCGTGCAAAGGGGTTACAGCTATGGGGGGGGCCGAAATGATAGCTGAGTGCTACCCGAAATGGAAGGAAAGAGGGACAAGATGAGCGAGTGGAGTGACAGCTAGATGGAGGGGATGATGGAGAGGGAGAGAGAGAGAGAGAGTATGGAGAGAGTGGAGGATGGAGGGAGGGAAGGATGGATGGATGGAAAAAAGAGAGGGAGCTTGTTTGTGTCTGTGCTCTGTCTCAGACTGGGAGGAGGGAGGGGAGGGGAGGAGTGCTGCTCTCTGCCTCACACAGGATGACCCAGATGCAGCTGAATTAGACACAGCACCGTGTGTAGGTGTGTGTGTGTGTGTGTGTGTGTGTATCGGTGTGTGTGAGCGCGCGCGGGAAAAAGAGATCGTCTTTGCACGCGGTAGGGAAAGAGAGAGAGAGAGTGCCACAAGTAGACGTCACTTTTTTTTTTAAAGCCCAAAAAGGCTTAGAGACATTGAATCTAACAATTAAAGGTGCAATGTGCAGCGTTTTAGCATCAATAAATCATCCCCACATTCATTTTGAGACATTGGTATGATTACCATAAAGGAACAAAAAGCCTCTACTCTGCATTTTCCATTGTGAGCCACCTGGTCGGATTTGGCGGGAAATCTGCTGGATTGCTTTACGGCACAAAACAGTTAGAGGGCGCTGTTCGTCAAATGCAAATGTAGCAAGTAGAAGCATTCTGTGTCATGGGAAATGTGGTCTTCATTTTGAGAAACTCCAGCACTAACAATAGCATTAATGTGAGATAGAGGCGACCAATCGTCTTGAACATGGTCTGATTTGTTTACGGCAATTGTACCAAGCTGTCACAATTTTTTGTCAATGATATATCGATGTTTAAAACAGCTTCAAAGTTGTTTTGTGGCACTTTGGTGCCTGTGCAGTGATGGATATGTTGCTCTTATTCTATTTCTTTTCCTAGCAAACGCTCTTACATGATTGTTCTATGGTCACTGGAGTATAGTAAAGCCACTCAAGCCCTGACCTTTGTTGCTTGTATTTTTTGCTGATCCAAGAAATGAAGCTTATTCTACTGTTGCACTCATTCTAAGTCGCTCTGGATCAGAGCATCAGCGAAATGCCTAAAAGGTAAAATGTAAAAATGTGTATGTGTGTGTGTGTGTGCATATACGAGTGTGGTTTTCGGGTTATTTGAGGAAAGGACTTCGGTGAGAGTGCAGTTTGCGTCTGAGAGAGACGTAGAAAGAGCGAGCGATCCCAGAGAAAGAAAGAAAGAGAGAGAGAGAGAGGAACAGAGGTGTCACTCCACCTAAGACTCTCTCCATCCTTCCCCCCTTTCTTCCTCCGCTCGCTCTCTCTCCCCTCTTCACCGCCTTTTCTCTCCCAGCCTCACAAACTCTCTCGCCCCCACAGCTTCTTCTTCTTCTTCTCCTCCTCCGACCCCATCTCAATTTCTCCCCCCACGTCTTCCCTCCAGCCCCCGCTCCTTTCTCCGTCCCTCCTCCTCCTCCCCCCCATTTTTTTTTTTTTATCCCTGGCGCTGTCCTCACTTGCTCCCACTTTTGCTCCCTACATCATCCAACCTCCCCCTAACCCCCCCCCGTCTCTTTCCCTTTTTGTCTATTTCGGTTCCTACGAGTCCCGAGGCTTCGTCAGCGCAAAGTGCTCCGTCTGTACACCGCTATCCGCTCCCGCTCCTCCGGTGGCGTGCAAAGGGGAAAGGGGACCCGCCGCCAAAGAGCTATAAGTTACGTAATGAGATCATCTAGAGACTAATGCCGTATACCAGATATACCAAGCGCCCATTAGCGGCTCCTCCACCCCTCTATACCATGAGCATTTGTCTGGCTGGCACACACACACACACACACGCGTCTTTTAGGTTCGTCACAGATGGATGATGGAGGGACTTTGGCTCGATGATATTAATACCTGGAGATAATAGCGACGGTGACATGTGTTGGTAATCCTCCCCTCGCATAGGGCTTTTGTCCCGGGTCTAACTGTTGGGAGATGGAGGGATGGGTGGAAAAAAATAAAGACAGATGGAGAACAAGGGGAGATGGGGAGGTATGGTCGGATGGAGGGAGAGAGCGGAGAGGTAGGTGTGCGCACACACGTGCCGGTGCACAGGAACACCGGGGGGGGGGGGAAGCAAAGACATGGGAGAGCACACACACACACCTTGACACGTGTGTGTGTCCGAGACCTTGAAAGCCTCAGTGTCTCCCTTGGCCAGGGGGCTACTACCACTGACATGAGGGGAGATTCTGCTCTCCCATGTGGGACTCCTTTGTGCAAATGCTGTCCATTAGATTAGCACCCAATTCAAGAGTGGATTTCTCCATAGGGGGGGGGGGGGGGGGGGGTCAACTTGGGAAGAATCTTAGGGACTATAGGAAGGAAGGAAGGAAGGAAGGAAGAAAGAAAGACAAAATTGCACTACTGCCTGCTGTAGTTTCCAAATCTGATCTTGATATCTGTCATATCAAGATGCACCTCTTCATTATATTCAAACCGACCATTCTGAGCATTAGCATATCCTTCCCCTCTTCTTTTTAAGTGCTGAAAGACCTTGATATGTAGAAAGAAATTATGCTGACAAGGACATATTGCTATCACAACATTGAACAAAATGAATAAGTAAACAAATCCAAATTAAATCACTTATTTTTTCTTGTCTTGTTTCTGGTCTTGTTTTACTTTCATATCACATCAGCTGTTTCAGTAGTGGATGGTCACTTTTCTGTAGCTTGGTATGCAATACAACAGGTGCACAGGAGCGTACAAATAAAGCTAAATGGATGTGTATCATAATGAACACTATTGCTGTGTTCCCATGCACAAAACTCGGAACATAGAAAATCATCAAAATTAAAATTTCCTTGCCACAACACATCGTGACTTGTTTCCAGACCAATGATCCAGTACCAGACTTGGGACATTTCATGAATGTTTTCATGGAGTGAAATGTGCCACTGACGATAATTTCCTGTTTTCCCAGTTACATATTACAAATTTCAGACATCTGGCATTCTCATCATTCGCATAATGCCTCCTTTAGTCATCTCGCACTCTGATGATCTGTGTGGCCCCCAAAATGGCAGCTTCAACACACTGCTAGTGACTAGGTTACCAGTTTTAGTTTGGGAATACTGCCACATGTAGGTGTTTATATCGTATTCTATCCCTATGGTGTAGGACAGCAGGTTGGAAGACAACAAGCATGAACATGAACAACATCCAGGAAATTTGGAGGTAATCCATGGGGGGGGGGGGGGGGGGGGGGGGGGGCGATGGCCAAGGTGACTGGGGGGTTAAAGGTTCATTTTCTGATTTTCTGAGCTGATGACACTATCCAACAGAGCTCAATTGGGTGCAATAACTCTCATTCTCTCATTCCACAAGATTAGTCTCTCATTATTTCTCTATGGAGCAGCTATTTTCTAACATCCTGATGACATTATTGGTTCATTATTGAAATTGGTTTTCAATGATGATCACAAATATTGATTGGGCTGATGACTTGACCATTAACAAGTCCTGCTTGTCAAACACACAGACACTATAACATTGGTTGAGTTCACAGACAGTGGATGGATATTATCCTGTTCAAAAGCAGTTGAATCAAGCTTAGTTTAAGGTGCACACACACACACACTATTTAATCTATTTGAATGGTTCACCTGAGATCACATAGTCCAGCAACTGTTACTAGATGATTATTGATATGACTGTCAACATGATAATCCTTCTTAGCTGTGGTGAGCTTGTGGGGTGTGCAGTATAATTTCCAGCTCAAAAGTAGCAATCAACACAAATTTGCACAGTAGAAGCAGACAGCCTGGTATCAACACATTCACACTTCATGTCCACCTTATCAATTGTTCTAGGCTACTGTAGCCAACATTACATGAATAAAAAAGTGGATTTTCTGTCAAGTAATTCAAGCTACATAGAGCCGCATAGACACCGCTACCAATTCCAGGGGATTATTAGATACAGATGTTGAGCTACAAAAACCAAGAAGGCATGTTGTTGTTTTTTTTCTCAACAATGAATGCAAGTTTCTGAACTGGTACACTATTGCTGTGCCCCAACGTAAAAATCAATATAATATTCCTATAATAATCCTAATGGTAATCCTAGTGGTACTCAATAGTGAGTTAATAGTGACCTCATGGTACTTTATGGTATTTTCTATCTTCTATGGTATCACTACAATACTCCTATAGGCACATTTTAGTGTCTATTCAATAGTACTAATAGTAATATTCATATTGTACTATATGGTGTTTTGTAACTCCTGTGATATCAAGATGCCCTAATATTCCAACAAAATTCCTATAGGGACTTGTAGTTTTGCTGTGATATTTTCATAGAATCCTTATAAAAAATGTATTATAGGATATAGACTTGTTTTTTTCGCTGTTTGTGCCGAGCTCATTAGGTTTTTTGGTTTTGTTTTTGTTTTTGTTTTTTTGGGGGAAGTAAAAATCTAAAAACCATAATTTTCTACCCATGTTTAGGTCTTCATCAAAACATACTTGACAGCATTAATGCCACCAAACTGCCTGTTGTTCCTTTTTGTAAGAAACTCGATTAACAGCTTTGTCTTCCTCGCAAAATGAACCTTCATGATGTAAATTGCCCCTCACCTGCTTTCTGTGCCAACGACTGGAGCCCCACGACGAGCCCCAGCAGTATCCCGACAAAGCACATCTGCACGGCGAACAACTCCTTTCGCTTTCTCCGCCTGGCTTTGCTCCTCCGCCGGTTCAGCATCACTCCTCCGACGGCCGTCTCCGGCATCCCTTCAACCACCACGCCGGCCATGGCGCTCTTCTCTCGGCGAGCGTTCCGGCGGAACCCCCGGTGGTGGTGCGAGGTACGAGAAAGTGAAGCGAGGAAGGGAGGCAGAGAGAGGTGTTGTGTTGTGTGGGGGACTGAAGTTACACGACGAGAGAAGAAATGACTGGTCTGTCGACGGCTTTGTCAAGCGAGTCAGAATGTAAAAAACAACACTTCCGGTCGTGATTTTCAAAATAAAACCCTTATTGACAAACGTGCACTGCAACGTTTTTTGGGTAATACATAGCTACTAGGGTTACACCGATATGGGGTTTTGAAGGCCAATATTGATACTGAGATTTTTTTATTGAAGCTGCCAATAGCCGGTATTCTGTGCTGAAATCTATCTCTAATTTTAACAATTTTCATGCCAAAACAAACAAAAAATTCTTTGCTCCAAAATGTTATACATTTGGGTGGAAAAGCCTCTGAAACAGCATTTAGACCATTATGGGACACGAAAACTCTCCATTGAAACTCATACTAATGAAATTATTTTAGGTGGATTAGCAGCTGCTGAGTAAAATCCTCCCACGCCACACTGGAATGATTCCTCTGGTCAGATCTGATATAAAAATAAAAATAATAAAAACATATTTACTAGCTGTCGTGAGGGAGGAACCTCAATCATATCAAAGGTAGACAACATTACTGGCCAATATCAGATTTTTATCGTGATATTGGAAAACTGTGAGAAGTACCTAAGTTAAAATAAAGAATATATTTATGGAGGAATCTGTAGTCCATGAATATATTATTGATATTTAATTCTGTACACCCCCAATAGATTTTCTTTTCCCTCCATAGTGACATTTGTGTGCTTTTATTTTGAAAATATCACTTCCGGTTACGTTCTGGCTAACTTTAGCTATCTTGACGCAGGTCGGAGACATTGTTGGCGATCAACTGGCCAAGTGCCTCCAGTCTTTCTTCCTCCTCCAGTTGAACTGAAAGGGCGGGCTTCCATGCTAAATAACACGGGACAGGAGTGTGGTTTCTCGGCGTGGATGTTGGAGCAGAGCGGGGAGCTCCATGGATGATCAGCCTGGATCTGATCCGCTCTGGAGATGTTGGAGAGAGAGAGAGAGAAACACGAGGGAGGGGCGTGTGCGCGGTGTGTGTGTGTGTGTGTGTGTGTGTGTGTGTGAGAGAGAGAGAGAGAGAGAGAGAGAGGGAGAGAGACAGGCAGAGAGAGAGAGAGAATGTAAAATATCTTAAAAAATTAACAATCTGCCCAGTCTTCAAAAATACATATTGAGGGAAATTGGCAACGATACTGACTGAACAATAACACTGTAGATAGCTAATCTGTTCTCATTTGATTGCTATTGTTCAGTAGTGAATGTAATTGGCATTGTGTGGAATCCCTGATTCATGCCAATAACGCATCCATTGAATTGAATTGAGAGAGATGTTTGCATCTTTGTTGTTTCTACACAAACACCACACAGACTGCTGATGATATGTGGTGGAGGAGTTGAATATTCAGCAACCCAGATCCTCCGTGCTGCGCACGCACGCACGCACGCACGCACGCACACACACACACACACACACTTTCAAGAGATGGAAGAGCTTTGGTGATGTAAAAATGTTGATCTTTTATCTAGATGCTCTGGCAATATTGTTCTTAATGTATGAAACTTTCACTGGAAAACGTATCTTTATGGTACTTCTTATATTATAAACCCTATTCAAAAAATAATTTTAAACAATGTTTCATGTTATTTTCTTAACATATATTATTTTCTGAAATTTCTCATGGGATTACCTCAGTTGTTTTTCATAAGTCTCTCGGGGGGAAAAAGGAAGTAATCGATATTATTATCGATAAAGATGGTCTGGCAAAAGGCATTTTATTTGAAAGGGACTGCCATTATCAGCATTACCATTCAAAAACAGTGAGATTGATCTTCCACCCTAGAAACACACACACACACACACACACTCCAGCTGATTGGGGTCAAGATCATACCCTCTGACCTCCCTATACTGAAACATCAGAGCTGCCACTGGATGTTTTCATTCCAGGAGTAGGAAAAGGAAAAGAACCATATCAGCGAAAGGAGAAGACGAAACCTTAAATATCCTTAGTGGATATTAGTTACTGATTACTGAAGATTTCCTCTTAGAATTGAGCTGCCAAAATTAGCCTTTCATTCACTGTCTGTGGGGCAATTGAGCTGTATTCCCACGTTATGAACTCCACTGGACCTATAAAATAATGTCTCATGTGTGAAACGGCTGCAGAAATAAATCTATGTCTTCCCTCATTTCTATTTCTCCCACCGAGGTGTGTAATGATGTCATCGCAGGAAGGAGGGAAGCTGGCGTCCCATAATGCCCTGTGATAGAACAGCGTGTGGCATTAGCGAATGAGCTCCCAGATTACACCCACAGCCCCTTGGCCCGTGCTTATACACACACACACATACACATACACACACACATACACACTTTCTTCATGGCGGATTGGGTATAATCCTCGTCCTGAGCAATAGCGTATGACAGCCGTGATTCCAGACAATGACAATGGCATATCGAGTGTGCTGGATTAGGAAGCAGAGAGGGATTTTTAGACTCCATCCTCTGGGTGAAATCTCCCCGTGCCGAGCAGAACGACATGTTGTTTACTGCGTGCATCCACTCTGAAAACAAAACGTGTCATTTCTATAATTTTAGTGTAGCTGCAGACCATTAAATGTATGTCATATTCTGTTGCTATTACTATAAAAAGGACTTTAACACATGTTGTGTTGAGAAGTAACACAAGAAGGGCTAGTCAGATGGAGTCAGAATAAGTAAAAAAACCAAAGAAAACACGGTCAGCTTCTCAATTCTGTTGTGCCTCCAAAGGTATTCTCCAAAAAGCTCTCCACCACAACTTTTTATTTTACTATCTAATACAGCTGTTGCAAAGTTAAAGCTGCACCAGATAATATTTCTATGTAAAAATACACCTGTCTTATCAACCTCAATCACAAAGTGGGGCTGGAATACAGAAGAGCATTCCATCCCCACTAATTTAGTAGATTCACCCGATGTAACCAAATTAAATTCTGATGTCAGTATGGACACTGGTGGGAAATCTTCTCCACACAAGAAGTGTGAATCAAAATCAAAGAGCGAAATCCAAAAGTGTCTCCTAAACCGCAGAGTGAGCACTCCATCCAGGGAAAGCTGGACTCACCAACGATGGCTGAATCTCTTCACCACCTCCACCCCAACACACATGAAGAAGAAAACCTTTAATTTACTGATGTCACTGGACAGGATGAAGTTGAAGTCCGCAAAATTATAACACTTATTAACACTCATTGCCAGCATGCAATGAGAGATAAGTTATAAAAGATTCAAAGAAGCCATTTTGGGAAGCTGTGTCTGGACAAAAGTTAAAACTATCTGAATGCTGCATACTGAAATCGCATGATTGTAAGCTTCAGATTTCAAATCCAGAAAAGCAATTTACTGGTTTCCCGCTGTAAAATGCGTGCTTTGAACCTTTCAAGTCCATCAAAATCATTCTGTGATTTGATCCGATGGATAAAAACATGATTGTTCACTTCTGATGTAATAGGTTTCATAGGCGATAGCATCAAGGGGATTGGAACATAAGTCTTTCTCAGATTCCCTCTTTTTACTCTCTTTGCCTCTCTCTCTCTCTCTCTCTCTCTCTCACACACACACACACACACAAGCATACCTATCCTCCCTCTTTGCACACTCACTGACATACACCCCCCCACACACACACATGCACACACACTCCGTTTGTAGTGTGATGTTGCATCTGCCTTTGATGTGTTGTTAGTCCAGGTATTGTCCTGTAAATCATTCCCGGATTCCATGTTTATTCCTTTCTACTTGGACCATTGAAGCTGCTTCTCGCCTCTCCTTTTGATCATCGCGGATTTGGTTGAAACAGTTAAAAGGTTTTTTTTAGCACAGAAGACTGATTAGGTGTGTTTGAAATTCATTACATGAGACACACAGAGGCAGAGAGACAGCGATGCGAGGGAGACAGTGAGAATGAAAGTGGCAGAGAGAGAGAGAGCGAGGAAGAGAAAAGAAAGAAAGAAGGAAAGTGAGCAAGCGAAAGAGCAAGCCAGCCAAGCCAAGAGAAGAACTTGGTCAAAGGTTCTTACCATAGATGGTGAGAGTAGGAGATAGTTCACCCAAACAACACATGCTGTATTGTTGCCATTGTATCAATGGTAACACTTTACAATAAGGTACACAAAAACGTGCGTATAGTTACCAAGGAACGAGTAAGGAACAAATCAGGAACGAACTGCTAGTTAACGAATAGTTAACAGGGAGTTCCTGAGTGACTCTGAATCAAGTACAATATAGTACATAATGACAAGTTACTTAAGAACAGACTATTAGATACCATGTTAATGAACCAGTATCTAATGATTAGTTCCTGGATATCTGTGAATGCACATAATGACCACTTACTTAATGTATCGTTCCTGATTAGCTCTGAATAAGGTACTAAATGGCATGTAAACAATAACAAATCATTACTTCCTTATTACCCCCATATTAGTTACTATTTTTGTGTCCCCTCAAGTAAAGTAGTGCATCATACTGAGTTGCTACTAAGAATGCATCATTATTTTCTGATTATATTACCATTAGTTACTGTTTTTGTGTCCCCTCAAGTAAAGTAGAACATCATACTGAGTTGTTACTAGGAATGCATCATTACTTCATGATTATCTTACCATTAGTTACCATTTTTGTGTCCCCTCAAGTAAAGTAGTGCATCACCCTACCTAACTAACAAATAACTACTAGAGTTGTTCATGGGTATGCATCATTACTTCATGATTATCTTACCATTAGTTGCCATTTTTGTGTCCTCAAATAAAGTTGAGCATCACCTTATTAACAGAATAAAGCACCAACTGGTCCTCACCAAAATAATGCAGTTTAATGCTGTAAATTGTGAGCTGGCTAAATTTTGAACTATTTGGTTACTAAGTCATTACTTTATAATACCAATTGTCAAGTCTAATTGAGAACAGACAAGTACATGACTAATACACAGTATATAGATGAACATTTTTATGCAATGTAATATCAAATGTAATAAAAATCGTATTAACAACAATCACCTACACAAATTTAAAAAACAAAATAACACCCATTTTACAAACAGAGATAAAAAAAAATTACTAACAAAGTGTATTGAGTCTTAGCCTTTTTAAACACAAACACGAGAACATGTACACATGTGCCATCATTCAAATGTAAAAACAGCCATAACCTTGCAAAACACTCAACTGTCATAAAGCAGAACAGTTCCAGAGTTAAAATGTCTGCAGTAGATACACAGATGTCAAAATTTTGACCTACTTAAAAAGACAGCACCAACTGGTAAAAGACCAACACCTAGTTGTGGCATGAGTGACAACTTATTTCAGCTGTAAGTAGCCTCCGCCAGGTTTCCACTGCTTTGGTCCTTGCTGAAAAACTTCTCACCTCAGCCACTTGCCGTAAGTCGGTTTATACAGATGGTACACATAAAAATGTCTCCTGCTCTGACCATCCAGGAATGCCAGCCGGTCTTCTTCCTCCATGTCCTTTCCCTCATGGTCCTCAACAATCTGCTCCACAATGATCCTCATCCGCACTCAGCTGCTCTTGTCGGTCTCCATCCACCTCTGCAATACAAAGACATGTATACACACAGTACATACAGTGTAAATTGATGTGTCACAGTATTCACTTTGAAACACTTACTGAATTACTTTAGCTTAGGCTCTAGACTGGATAGAATATTCCTTTAGCAAACACTGATGTCATACTCTGTATGTGGTCATCCCTAAAATGGATTAATAAACGCCTCAGACATCAGTCAGAGTAGTGAATGCATCAGATCCGTGAATACATTCACTACTCTGACTGACGTCTGAGGCGTTTATTAATCCATTTTAGGGATGACCACATACAGAATATGACAATCAGTGTTTGCCAGGAATATGGAAGGCATATATAAAGGAATATTCTATCCAGTCTAGAGCCTAAGCTAAAGTAATTCAGTAAGTGTTTCAAAGTGAATACAGTGACAAATCAAAGCTTAAAAACAAAATACAAAACTAAACTGCAGAGAGTAGGGATGGGCATGAGTAGGCTACTCGAGTACTCCACGCATTTTTTTTTTTTGCTTTGTAAAAAAAACATGTATATAATAAATATAAACGTAAATTGACCCTGTTTTATATTAAAAGTTTACATTTTTTGGACGGGACTGCTAGCAAAAATGATAGATCTGCGGATGCGCACGCATCGGATTGGTTACAGGATCTAACAGCCTGTAACGTGCCTGGTCGCCAAGTTACAGGCATAAGAGTGATGTTTGGAAGTATTTCGACAAAATAGACAAAATGAATGTGCAGTGCAAACTATGTAACGTTAAACTTGCATATCATAGAACAACTAGTTCGATGATTAACCATTTGCGCATTAAGCACAAGGAGAAAACAGCGGAGACAGATAACAGGCAGTCTCGCATCACCTCATTTGCTAGCAGTGTTAGCACACGCTGTTGTGATGCCACCAGGGCATAGAAGATTAGCCAGCTCATCACGAAAATGGTGACTGGAGATATGCTCCCGTTAAGCTTTGTGGAAGGAGAAGGCTTCCGCGAGCTGATGGCGTTTGTTGAGCCGGAGTACAAGCTACCATCGCGGCGAACAACAGCTACGAGAGTGGAGAAGATGTATGAGGAAAGCGCGGTGAAATTGAGGGCTGATCTGCAAAGTGCCGACAAGGTAGCTATTACTACAGACTCGCAAGGGCGGATATTTCATTTCACTGTTGGGGGGGACAATAAACAGAAAAATTTCTCAAGAGCAATTCCTGAAGGGGACACCAAAGGTGCCGCCAAAAGTACTGTTGTATTAAATGTATATAGAGGTCCATTATGAAACATTTCACATACACACATTTTTTGTTTGCCAGAGCTCGATCTCCTGTATTGTACATTCAAATTATTATTTTCATAGCATTGCATTGAACAGTTATTATAATTGTTATTGTTCATATATGTTTAGCTTATCACGTCAAACCGCCAGATAGCTAGCTGACTGTTGTTGTCCTCTTTCCTAAATGATTAGCATTTCGCAAGCAACAATTAAATCAATTAAACAGTAATTGACGAATGAAAATTTACAAAGGTGATGTTCGTTGATGTATTTTATTTCATAGAATAAAATATTGTATAGCTGGTAAGCCTCTATGTAGCACAGACTTTATTGTTGTCTTGCAAATCCCATTCATATTTTCCACTGAGATTGTTCAGCCTTCAAAATGCGTTCTTGGTGATCGGGCTCTTAAGCAACTTCTGATTTTCGGAGTCTGATCATGCAATTACAAGTATCGGGGCATATTCTGACTTCTGAGTTATCGGCCAAACCCTAGTATGTGCAAGGTCTATAGCTGTCATGTCATGTTTCATGTTGTGATATTGATGTATGCTGTTTGTTATGTGTTATGCATTAGTTGTAATAGAGAAATATAATTTGAAATTTTTAGTGTGAAAAAATAATTACGTTTTATTGACATTCTCTGTTCAAATGTGTATGTGTGACTAATCGAAATTGAGCAGAGAAATAGAAAGAGAAAAAGACAAAGAGAGAGAAACAGGGAGATAGAGAGAGTAAGACAGAGAGTGATAGCTGGGTAGATGGTATATTTGTCAGGATTCAACAAAACATGCACACGTCTCAGATTTTTTTTTTTATCTTTATTTTGTACGTAACAAATGGATTTGATGAGGAAGCCATGAAATAACATTTGTCCCCTCCCTGTCGTAAAGCAGCTGCCTGAAGGATTACATTACATTATCAGTAGGGCTGTAATGACAAGAGCTCAGCCCCACTGATGAGTAGTATGAGTAGCACCAAGTCTGCTTCTATATATACCTTTATGTCCATACATAGCATAGCATACATTTATATCCAAGCCGTAACAGGATTTACCAGATTCAGCTTGGGTTGAGCTGATTCCCAATTCCTCACTTGCTCAGATGTGGGTTTGGTTCTTATGCAAAAATAAAATTGGAAATTACAGTGACTAGTAAATCCTGAAGAGTAAATGTTAAAATGACTTGACTTCGTGGACCTTTTCTGTCATGTCTGACCTATCCTGTGTCTGTAGACAGTGTCTTTTGATGTCCGGGCTTGTGGTCTAGCGGTGGTCTTCGCTGGCCTTGTTTATTGTCATACAAACCAAGTGAAAGGGGATAGTGGTAACCTAAAGGTTGTGGCAATGACTTCCTTGTGTGTCACTGGATCAGGATCAGCCACGTCGGAGCAGACGTAGCCAAGAGGTTTAGCATTGAGAACTCTACTCTCTACTTCAATCAGATCAATGAAAAGGAAGTTCTCTGAGACTAGCTGGTTGCCGATGACAACATGAAGGAAAGTTTGTACAGATCAAACTTACCTCTCCCAGGCTTCTCCTGGGAATTCATTCATGGCAGCAAATGCCTCCTATACTTACTTCTGGCTCTATGGATGTTTGTGCAGTGATCCAACAAGAGCTCATGTGGGGACATGCTTGAAGGAGGTTAGCCTCAGCTTACTGGAATTCAGGAGTGGTTGGAATCGTCTTGAGCCATCCCATGAGGGGACTAATAATAAGCATCATCAACAAGGTGCCTTAGTAGGTGTATCTGCAAAGCTCCGGTAGGGGTGGTAAGATGCTGACAATGGCAGTGATCCTAAGGCTACAGTAAGTTGTCTTCTTAAGCTTTGATGGGTCTTCTTGGGAATCATGATGGCTGAGTGAGGGCCACTGATCTAGAATGTGGGCCATGACTCCAGCGACTCGGTGTTGGCCCTTGATGTTGGATGAGTCCACACATATCCATGCCTGTACATCGGTGAGATCCTGAACCTCAGCACTGTAGATATCGGATTTCCTCAGATCCTTCACCAGCTGTTTCTCAGTACTCCTGAGACTGGCCATCATAGCCTCCTTAGTAGCCTGCAGAAGAGGAACACCTGTGGCACAAAGTCACCGATCTGCACCCACTGGGTCCTGGATTGTCCTATGTTAAACATCAGTAACACAAAAGGAACTGTCAGCATTGCACATGTACAGAGATAGGTGGCCCTGCAAACATTTGAAGGTAGGGCGGGGCAGACCAGATGATTTAAAGGGAAAGGGAATTCTGAGGTGGACAAGAGGGAACTCTAAACTGTTGGAGTGAAGATCGCTGGTTTGAATCCCTGTCCAAGCTGCAAAATTCTCAGTGGGGAAAGTGAATTAACAACACTCTCCCCTCCCTTTATTAGTTAGGTGTCATTGAGCAAGGCACATAACCCACAGCTGCTCCAGTGGAGCTGCTCAGTAGCCAACAGTAGAAGACTGGTTGTACTGGGCAGCTTGGTGTTAATGTGTGTAACTATATGGATGTGAAGCAGTTGCCCAAAAAGAGCATAAATTGTCAGCAAACTTTTCCTGGATCAATAAAGGCTTTGGTGTATTTGTGGAAATGGCACAAGCCCCTGTCATAAATTGATGGTAATAAGGCTGATAGGTGGGTATAGTCTGTATACCTGTTTATACCCTCAACTACACTAATACATGGAATCAGGGAAATCCCATTAACAACTAATGTTGTAATTTAATATGTATATGTTATAATTCTAGGTTGTCCAGACAGGAAAGGTTGTATTAAAGAAATTCTTGCTGCTCTCTGGATGAATAATCCTGTCCTCTGTAAGCCGATTATGGAGTGTTTTGTTCAGGTTTCTTGTTTTTATTCACACAGATGTGCGCACACATGCGTGCGCCCACACACACACATGCACATACACTGCTCTTCAATGTGCTTAGAAGGTCGACACATACACACGAACACACCTGAATGCACTGAAACGCATGTACTTGGAAGATTTTAAGTGCAGGTGCACACATAGATGCAAAAAACACACATGGACATGGGCACAAACAGAAGGCCATAAACACATGCACGCACGCACCCACGCATACTCACACACACATACACACACACACACACACACACACACCTGCTCACTCCCTAAAGCCTTTACCTGTTCCACTTTAGCACTGAGTGTTCTTTGGGTGAGGGAACATCCCCTTCTGGAGAGAGCTGAGTACAGCTGCTCTCTCTCTCTCTCTCTCTCTCTCTCTCTCTCTCTCTCTCTCTCTCTCTCTCTCACACACACACACACACACACTCACGCCATCTGATCCCACAAACAATATACAAAAAACAACCTGCTCAATGAGATCAGACTATCCAACCCATATTTTAAAAAGACATTTTTTAGGCTTGCTTTTACCTAAGGTGTGTGCCTAATATTTACCCTTTTGTATTTTATTCTTTGTTTATATTTATATTATATTATATATTATATATATTTATGTAATTATTGCTTACATTTTTATTTATCTTGTAAAGCACATTGTTGCGCTCTTTTGATAAGTGCTCTACACAGGCATCATTCAATTCTGCACTAGTGAAGCTGCAGCATTATCAATTAAAATCAAAGTCAGTTTTATGTTTTGTTTTGTTTAAGACTACCATTTAGTTTTGAACAGAGATCAAATAGAATAAATCTCATTTGACTACGAATATTCATTCTCCCCTATGGAGCAGCTACAATTTTTATATCTTGACATCATCATCAGTTTGGGTCTTAGTTCTCTCGTTTCTGGCTTTGGGAGAGAGTTGCACGTGTTTGCAAATGTTGATGTGACTGTCCTAGATGATAGGAATAATATATAATATAATGTATCATTTATGAGCTTTTAAATTTGGTTATTTAAGCAAGCTAAGTCAATAGCGAGAATGTGTCAGCCCATGCCATAACTAGGGTATGTACTTCATATTGTATTTCATTGCTGTACATTGTGTTTGTCATCAGACCTTTAATAATCTAATATTGTCTGAGTGCCATGTTTGATCTTGTATGACTTCCCACCCACTCACCCACCTACCTCCACATTAGCTCACTCTAATAAGTAGTCAAACAAACTATGGAGAAAGGTTTAGGCATGCAAGATCACGGTACGATTATCTGGTCAGCTTTAATTTGTTCCATTTATAATAGGCTTTCCGGTAACTAAACCCCACTCTCTCTCTGTCCAACACAGTAGACCTGTGTGTGTGTGTGTGTGTGTGTATGAGAGAGTGAGAGAGTGAGTATGTGTGTGTGTATACATGTTGCCCAGATGCATTGTGTGCTGTACAGCATATTGTGGTAAGTGCAGGGTGTTGCACGCGTGTTCTCTTACAAGTACTGCACATGTGAAAGACATGTGGCTATCTGCGTGTCCCTATACGCCAACGTGTGCATGCATGTACACAAAGAGGTGTAATTTGGTCTGCCTTTTCGGATCAATAATCTCGGTCACCGAACCTCCACTCCTCTCCCTCTCTCCTGCACTACGCAGCGGCTAGGCTTTCCCTGTGGGGATTTTCCAGAGCAGTAATGTCTCTACTCGCAGCTGTGGGCTATTCCAGTAGTGCTGTGTTGTCTGCGTTCTCTATATTAGGAAGGGATCGGTTTTCCAAAGTCACCCCAAGGACAACGAAGAGGAGTGGAGGGAAGTGGAGGATGCCGTGAAGGAGGAGAGGAAGGGAGATAGGGGAGAGGTGAAGTGCAGAGGTTGAGAGAGAAGTGAAGCAAAGGGAGGAGAAATACAGGTCGAGTAAAGGAGGATGAGAAAACACTCCAAATTGAAAGCACTAGTCGCAGTAGTAGTTTATTTGAAAGATAAAACATTCAGTTCAATTCAATTCAATTCAACTTTATTGTCATTCCACCTTAAACAACTGAAAACATATTGGGAGTGATGGTGCATTCCAAACAAAGAAAAATGAGACAAAATGAAACAGTGCAACAATGCGATGGTAGTTCAAATATTCAATCAGAACTGGAAGTCAAATATTGCAGTATTAACAGTAGTAGTTTGAGATGCATGTGAGTACAGCATGTAGCTATAAAATAACTGGTGGCTATAACTAATGTAGAGTCCAACATGTAGGTATAAAGTGACTAATGCATAGGACAATACGAAAAAATATCTATAGTAAATGCAGCTCCATGTACAAGGTGTCAACAAAAGCGACTTTACATGCATTGATATCAGTCCAAAATAAAACAGGAAAGTCAATGACTTCCACTGTGGCTCAAAAAAAACTCTGATCAGCATTTTCATGGTTCTGTCCATGTAGAGGAAAGCTTTTAAGTGCAGAGTTTGGTAGAACCACAGGGAGAAGCATCTCAGAAGTATCCATTGCAACTGCTCACAGCTTTCTTTGGGATCCTTTGACCTCCAAGAAATCTTGCAGAATCTTTTTCCAGACCAGGAAACAAGTGACCCACCCCACGACGGACCTCATCCAGGACCCTTATTTCCTAGAGTGTGGGAGACGGCCAACCAAGACCTTCCATCTGGATGGGACACCTGGACGAATGGAAGGAGGGGACGGGCGAAACAAAAGCAGGGAGATGAGGGCGTTTGTTTGAATAAATGAGCTTATTTACTGTCAGGCCAATCTGTCTGGGTGACCCTCGTCTCCTCTCCTGTCACACCGCGACGCTGACAGTATGCATAATGGATCGCAGCAAACGCAACCGCCAAAACAGCAGAGGACACAACACAGCAATGCACATCTCGGCATATACAGCTACAGACCTCTCGCGTGTTTCGCAACATCTCAACAAGCTGCTGTCCGGCTTAGAAGGACTTTGCCGTCTCCGGGGTTACATAATCGTTCGACTTGTTTGACTTGTTCGAATGTTTTATTACCAGTTAAGATGTTCAGACAACGTGTGAAATATGGGGATGCGGTGATGCCGGTGGTGGGAGGCAAAATCAATGTGAAATAGTGATACATACTGTAGGCCCACTTTAGCCTCAGTGATCACACACACTCCCACACACGCACATGCACATTAGCATTCATGTAATCTCTCGGCAGAAGCGTCGTTAATTCACAGCTACATGCTTTCGGCCGCTGAGAGGAGAACGCGCCGTGACACAGATCGGTCTGCTGGATGCATTTTAGATTTTGGGCAAAAAGTGTCGGCATCCTTTCGGTGTTAATGTACTGTATGTATAAGCATGTGCAGAGAGGCTTGTGCATGCATACCCACGCGCGCATAAATAGCCAACACGAGGACACACAATTATATGCACACGTGCCATGCACACACACACACTCTCTCTCTCTCACACACACACACGCCATATTGATCCAACATGGTGACTAGCTCATTAAAGACCCCATTAAATCGTAATCAGGGCTGAGTTCATGACTAGTTCCTCTGATAAACAAGAGGTATTTGAGCTGCCAAATGCCCCCGCTATAATGATATATTCAACCATGATATATTAAACATAACCAGTTGCGCTAATGAGATCATTAATTAAGCTAATTAATGCAATACAATATTTCTATGTCAACATACGTGTGTTCACATAACACACGGTTGTATTAATATGAACTCTGTATAAAGCATGAAGGAGTTATAGTAGTTTTAAAAAAATGTTTTTCCTCATTAATTTGCATTTATGCAGCAAGGTGCTCCAAAATCTTCAAAATCGGATCATCTACTCTATAGAGGGAACCTGTAGTCAGTATGAAGTGTCTGTCATATCATATCATATCTTGAGTTATTGTGTTCACAAGAATGTGTCTACACACAGACAGACAGGAGGGTGCAAAAAAAACTAAAAACAGAAATAATGATTAAATATGATCAATTCAAACTGATTTTATCACCATACCTGCCATGCGGTTAAGATAAACTAAGACAATATTGTTTTACTTTGGGAATGCAGCCCCAGCGCAGCACCGCAAGCGCTCTGAGATTTCGATAAAAATGTCACATCCCTCGGGCAAAACTTGAGTAAACTTCACTAAGAATAGGAAAAAAGGGGAAGAATTATTTTGGGCTGTTTTGAGATTTCACAGAGGCATAATGTGTTGTGAATTATTTGGTCTGCATGTTCTCTGTGGAGAACCTTGTCGCAGGGTACATCACTTAACATTAACTCAAGTGACGCATCCTTGATGTTACATCATTTAACATATTAAATTTTTTGTCTACCTTGATTTTATTTATTCATTTGTAGTTAGTTTGTACTTTATGACATTGTTATTATTAGCAACACAAAAATACTTTTGTGGGCTGAAGCGCTAAAGCTGCAGATCTTTATGTAAAAATATCAGCATCAATCACAAAGTGGGGCTCCAGCAGAGAAGAGAGTTCCATCCCCCCTAATTGAGACTCTGTAGATTCACCCTCTTTGTCCAAATTATATTCAGGTGTTCAGTATGTTCACTTCTCGTGAAGAACAACTGAACCCGGTTGCCACAACGGTAAAAAACAGTAAGAAGTACAAAAAAAGTACAGCGAGCTAAAACGCCATACAGACAAGGCTCATTCCAAAATGAGAGTGAATCTGTTATCTGAGTATTGAAGGAGAGGATGGGATGAAGAGCGACACAGAGTTGGCCTGTTTTCTGTCGGACAGGTAGGTGCCGTTTAGCTTCTAGCTAGCTAGGTATCAGCTTTTCTACAACAAAGCTACTCTAACAACGGTAGCTAGCTGCCAGCTCACACACACACTAGCTCTAGCTCATTGGCTGTGTTTGTCATTTGATTGTAATCACCTGTTAATTTATTACAATCACCTTTTATTTTCCTACCAAGATGGCTGTGTGGTGATGTAACAGAATACTATGAATTAGAGTTCAGGACCACTACTGTAGCCAGCATGGCTTTTAGATATAAAAGGATTCAGCAGTGGTTTTGGTTGCAGGCGGACACACCTGCTGCCAAAAGGTTGATGCCCAGAAACGTCCCGAACATTCAGAAATAAGAAAATCCAGGCAGAAGGCAGGGTCTCTGCAGACACACACTGTCACACACTACCAATGGGTCATAAGTAATGATCGAGTAGGACAAATTTTGGATAAGTTTATGCTATTTCAAAGAGGAAAATCCTGCTCAGTGTGCCTTTAAGAGTTTAAATCCAAACTGTCTCCTAAACAGCAGTGAGCAGCGCTCCGTCCAGAGAAAACTGGACTCACCAAGGTTAGATCTTTTTCCTCTCTCATCCCTTTGGTTTCCTTTAGTATAAAGCCTCACAGACTGGCTGGGTTGATAAACGTGAATAAAGAAAATGTCTGCAAGCACCTTTAGCTTTCTTCACAAGCCACTAGTCATAAGCTGTTTTAATTTTGTCCATCTGTCTGGAACCATTAACTATTCATACTGCGTGGGGATTGGGCAGTCCCCATTGAAAATGAATTGGAGTTCTGTGAAAGACATCCTTTGCTAACCTACTGTCTATATTAATGAAATCTTGGGGGAAAAAAAAAAAAAAAAAATCAAAAATGATAATCATTACTTGTGGAATATATTGTGGGATAATACCCATCCATCCATCCATCCATCCCACACCTATAAATATAAATTGATGCAGGCCTGGAGCTAAAAGATACACACCCTGAAGAATGGATCATCCGTTATATGCTTACAGAAGTGGAGACGTGGCTAAAAATAGCGGATGGAAGACATCGTGGGATGATGCAAACGCCTATAAATAGAGACTTGAGCTGATCTGGAGCAATGACTTTCAGAATCATAATCTTTTACTTTGGGAAGGTTGGGAGACTTGATGACGGATTATCAAACAGCAAGTTCTCATATTAGAGGAGACAAACGCTGCGACACTGTGATACACTTAGACACAAGCCGGAGGGAAAGAATGTGTCAAAAAGACAGGCAGAAATACAGGGTGGCTTGATGATTTAAAATATATCTCATGGTGTTATCAGGAAAATCTGCAGTTTTTCTGTCTGGTGCTCATGCTAATGCTTTAGCATACAGTATGTTGAGTAATTGTAGGCAACTAGCATTATTTTAAAACCATTGGTGGAGGTTTGTGCTTTACTGAGTGCCTGCTAGTTCAGATAAATGCACTGATTTTGTGCAGTAGATCAATAGAAACGTTGCTACCAGTCCCTCTCTATACCTTGCTTGACCGACTGAAAGAAAACTGAATAGATGTGGAAGTGGTCATCCTCAAGTTCCTCATTTTGTCTCCATAAGTGCTCATTGCTGTGGTGTTTCTGCACTGCACTTCCCAGAGATCACCTGTCAATCAAACAGTGTGGGCGGGGCTTGGATTTTCTGTTGATGCAGTTTGAGTGTCTGTAGATGGCGCTCTTTTCTTTGTCTGTTCAGCCATGGTGGCTATCACTGCTCATGCTAGCTACCCAGTTTTTCTTCTTCTATTTATTCCAAACAAACCGGAGATCTAAACCACATCACTTCCTGTGTACCAGAGGATTTTTCCCAGGAAAGAGCTACCAGACACTGGCTGTTTAGAACAGGCAATGGAAAAGGTTTCATGAAAGCTTTTATGACTGTTACAGGTTCAATCACTATTGTGTTGTATCAATCGGTTATGAAGGGTAGAAAAACAGACATTTATTGATCCAGTAGTCAACAACAGTCTAACAATATGTGGTCATCTCTCTCTTCTCTGTATCTGTACACATCTGTATAGAACCACAGCACGTTTCTTGACCTGTGACTGGGGGAAGGGAACTGTTGTATGTGTGTGTGTGTGTGTGTGCGACTGAGAGAAAGAATGACAGTGAGTGAAAGTGAGATGGAGAGAGAGAGAGAGAGAGAGGGAGAGAGAGAGAGAGAGAGAGAGAGAGAGAGAGAGAGAGAGAGAGAGAGAGAGAGAGTACAGTATGAGTGTGAGGCTTCAACATCTGCCCCCCCCCCCCCTCCAGTTGTGTGGACTAATCCTGCGGCAAGCCCCAGTGTGGGCAAACTAATGCCTTGTAATCCATGCAACTCCATATCAACACTGCACAGCTGCAATGGGACAGCAGCATGATATACTCCTATAGGATACACTAGTGTGCTATACTGTATGTCCACTTTGACAACTCATCCATGTGTCCCTGGTAGATCATTGGATCCGGCGCTCCATGCTAACACTTTAGCATACATTATGTGGAGTGATAGTAGGCGACTAGCATTATCTCAAAATGAGAACTTGTAGCTGCTCTAAAGCTAGAGGGTAATCCTAGATGATATGCGGCCAACTCTGCATTTTTTTTTCTGTAGGAGATCAGCAAAAATTACATGAAATATGATACAAAAATAATACTGTTTTGGACTTGCAGGGACTACTTTCTCTGTTTCCCAGGTGGTGGGTGATAGAAGACTGTCTACAGCTAAAATTCACTGTGCAGCGGATGAATACGTTGTTTCTCATCGGAAATAGGTCCAAAAATAAACCTGGCTCCATCAGCTATATTGAGTTAATGATAACTAATTTGTAAAATGTATGAATCTAAAGGCCATAAAATAAAATAAAAATGTCATTAGTAAAATGTCAGTCTTCTTACTTTGGATAAGGCTAGCACCCTACTCTCACTCAACATAGTGTATGCTAAAGTGTTAGCATGGAGAACCGGAGCCAACACACACATGGAAATTTTCTCTTAATGGGTGAGTTGACCAAGGGGACACTCTCCCAAAACTTGGTGTATTATTTTAATTTATGCATTTGCATTGCCTTCTCGTGTGCTTGAATTAGTGAATACAAGCTCTAACTCTTTTAAAACTTTTCCTGACAAAATCCACCCAAAGATTACCCATCCATACATCCATTATACTATTATTACATTACTATTATACAGCCATTTTGGTGGAACAAGATGAGGGACTAACAAGCAGCCCAGTTAAAGCCACACTGGTGGCTGGATGTTGAGATCCTTCTCATTCACATACACTGCAGACACTTATGATAGAATATAATTAAAATCTATTGGATACACTGGCAGTCTCTCTCTCTCTGTGCATGTGTGTATGTATGTGTGTGTGTGTATGTGTGTGCACTAAGTCTGTGTTGCAGTAAACTGAATAACCTCAGATGGACCCATATTGTAAGAACTTGCCAGTTTGATGGACCATTATGAGTTGTGTACACACACACACACACACACACACACACACACACACACAGTTGAATACATCAACATTGCATTCTTAGAGCACTCTCCTCCACAGAGCAAACTCTATTAGCAGGCGTCTTCCCTCAGGGCTGACACTGACTTCTCCTATCAGACTCCACTGTCCTCAGGAGGACACACACACACACACACACACACACACACACACGCACATACACACACACACACACACACACACACACACACACACACACACACACAAAGACATCCATGGGCATGTGCACAGACTGCAAGACAAACAGATACACATGATTCAAACTCTGTGTGTGTATGTGTGTGTGTGTGTGAGAGAGAGAGAGAGAGAGAGAGAGAGAGAGAGAGAGAGACTAAGTACGTGATTAAGAAAGTACAGAGACAGAAAGCCAAAAAGAGAAAAAGCAGACTTTGCAGCCAGACAACAACACAGTATTTCCTATACATGTTTTATATGTCAAAATCCTGACAAGCACATAGTAAGGTACATATAAGCATTTCTGACAATTGGTTTTTATGTGTGTGTGTGTGTGTGTGTGTGTGTGTGTTCTTACAGGAACAGTAGTTCATGCTCTTTGTCTGAGATGCCAGTCCCAGAGTGATGCTCTAAAATGAGCATGTCACTTCCTATCTGGGCTCTTCCCAGCAAAACCACATAGGATTTGTGTTTGTGTGTGTGTGTATATGTGTGTGTGTGAGGTGTGCATGTGTGTGTGTGTGTGTGTGTGTGAGAGAGAGAGAGAGAGAGAGAGAGAAAGAGCGAGAGAGAGAGAAATAGAGAGACATACACAGAGAGCAAGCAAGAGAGAATGAGAGAAAGAGATTATTTCAGATTTAATTTTGTATTCATCCCTATCACCCCCCTCCCCCCAGACACACACACACACACACACACACACCTACACACACCAACCTTCTATGTTTAGATTCTCTATTCCCTTCAGTATTTCAGACATATTGCAGCCCCAACCTTGCGTTTGAACAACTAGGAAAATTACTAAACTTAAACTTTCGTTAGATGAATATAATAAAAGAAAAAACGTAAATAATTCATCACCTCAAACTGAGTTTATTTTGAACCTTTATTTATCCAGGCAAAGTTGACATGCTACATGTATAATTTTTAAACATCAACATATCATTGTCAAATTAATTGTGATACCTTGGTATAATTACTGAAAACAAATGAGACCATGGTCTAGATGATTGGTAGCCACTTGTTAGTATTAGTGTTTCTCAAAATTAAGACCACATTTTACATAACACCATTGCTTCCTATTGCAAAGAGGATGTTGCAACTTACTCTGTTTGCACTGGAAGAACAGCGCCCTCTTCCTGCTTTGTGCCATAAAGCAATAACCCTTTGTGCTGTAAAGCAATACAGATTTCCAAATCGGACCTCCAGTCACTGATCATCATATGGCATCACAACCACCAATACAAACAAAATCAATTACGTTTGCAGAAAATCTTTTTCCTTAAAAGACCCTACCTTGATATAAGTTACCCCAGTTTGATGTTTCTTACAATGTGTGCTATGAATTTAGGTCATAAAGATTTATGTCAGTATAAAAAGGTGGGTCAGCTCTATTCTTCAGATAAAAAGGTGGAAAATGGTACACATTGGGCTCATCTCACAACAAAATTGCAGGGCTCTGACAGTATCAGCTCTGTCCCTTTAATTTAGTATTGACAGCAGCCTCTTTAAAGTCCAGTAAGAGTTGATGTTGCATGATCTTAGCATGTAGCCATGACAGCGGTTGGATGCACATCTCTGTTAATGATGATTTTAATCATGTTATCAGAGATATTTTAATTGAGTTTCATCTTTGAGCTTATGGAAGACTGTTTGGACTGTTTCTAACGGCGCATTCAAACACTGAAAAGCTGAAAGCTGACTCACCTTGCCTGACTGCTGATACCCTGTTTCTCTAGTTTCTACATATCTGTCATGGACAAAAGAAAACCATCAATGATATAGAAGAGGTTTTTTCTTCCCTGGAGGAGACTGATAGTTTCAGACAGAGGAGCCAGTCTTGAGTTTAGAGGGTAGACAGTCAGAGTTGGTGTTCTCTTCGGGAATGTCCTACTTTAAGAAAAGGGTTTATTTTTTAAAAGTCATCTGAGGCGAGGCAAAGCCCACACACTGAAAACTGAGTTACAGAGAAAGAGAAAGAGAGATGGGACAAAGAGTTGACAGACAGACTGCCTGGGGGAGGAGAGATATGAGGAAAAAAAGAATAGAGCATAGAGTAAAGTGAAAAAATAACAAAAGACAAATCTTGACTCAATGTCCAAACAGTGGAAAATGTATCTGATTTAGCAGGTATGGTCAATGATGCAAATAAAAACACTCCTATAAACCACATATTTTTGGTGAGCCTTGATCTAATCCATTGAGTATTACAAGTTAACAATATGTGTAAACATAAAAAAAAAAAAAAAAAAAAATACCTGTGGAGAATCCTACTGCCCAAGTCCTAGAAATATCCTCACAGAATACAGTAGCACATTAGTCAAATTAAAAGCCTTTCATTCAAAATTCTGCTTAAGCCAAAGTACTGAAGCATTTGCTATTAAATGTAAGCATCAGAAGTAAAAGTACATATTCTGTATAATCTCCTTGTATTTTATGGCAAGGAAGTCTTCCATTTTAAGTGCATTAAAATCTTTATGTTAATCTAAAGTGGACAGCGATCCAGTTATGCTTGCTGCCTTTCAAAGTTTGTTGGCTTGAAGTATATTTCTATCCTAAAATCTATCCAACAAAGTAACTTGTTAAATGTGTTTGATACTGTTAATGTACTGGGTTAAAAAGTAGCGTCTGTGCTTTAAAATATAGTTAAAATATAGTTAAACTCTGCTTACGTACAGCAACTAAGTAAATTATTAAATTAATCTACACCCCTGAACGCAATGAAAAAATAAAAATGACACATATGACACATATATGCAAATACCCAGTTCAATTGAATGGATAAGACTGATAAGACATTTTCAATACATTAAAAGTTGTGTGATTATTAATAGTCATTTTCTCTATCAGTTTCCTTGCAATCCTCTGTGTCACTGGTCCATTTTTCTGAGAGGAATCCTGAAACTGCTGAGTCCTCTGTCCCAACTCCATCCACCCATGCAGAGACTTTTTTAATGGTTTCCTTCATCTTCTTAGGGTCAGGCTCAGACAAATCTGATATGAAGACATTGACAAGAAATTACAAAAAATTTCAATGACTCTGTGTAGTAACATTCACTTAGGCAATAACATTTATTTATCTACGGAAAGGCTCTTTTTCAGCAACATCACATGTCACATTCCTGCAGTTATATTGGGACCTGCCCAATAAAACCACAGTCAGTCACTGAGAAGCCTTGATCAAGAGCACCTTGACCTAGGGGAGAGCGTTACTCGTCATTCCCCACACACAGATTTTCCCTGCTGATCTTTGGATTTGAAATCAATACATTTTGGTCACAATCCTGCCTCACTAACCTTTAGGCTATCACCACCTAACTTGGCATACTGTGAACCCAGACAGTATGCCAAAACACCAGGCTACATTCAAAGATATCAAGGTATCCTCTTCATGTATATGTTTGAAACAACTGATGTATAGAGTCCAGTATGTACAACAAGTGCAAATGCTTACCGTCATCAGCTTCCTTCGAACTGGAGCGTCTTTGGGCGACATGTGCCATCAATCGCACCTCTCGTCTGGCCAACTCTCTCTCAAACAGCTGCTTCCATTCTTGATGGAATGTATCCTTTCCACTAATGATTGACACAATGTCTAAACAAAATAAAGAACAAAAGTTATTTTATAATATAAAAAGAAGATATCAATAGAAACTGATACATCACATTACAAAAATAAAAATACAAACAAATAAAAAAATATTTGTTGATGACATTTCTCTCACTTCTAAATAGTTTTCATGACTGATAGAACTGCCCTAGACAATAACAAATAATGGAAATTCTTGAAGTGAGTTATATTCCCCTTTGATTCCCTTGACTAGACAACTGCCGAGCAAGACTACAATCATATTTTTGCCGACTAGTGAGGACACTGTGAGTACGGTGAGTACTTCCTTGGGAAAACGCCTTAGGATATCTTAAGCTTTAGTTAAGTAAACGTGTAAAGTGTTTTTGGTGTCTATTTATGGTTTTTTTTATAATGTTTTAATGTAGCATTACAAGAAATGATTTGGAAAACCGTCACTCACCAAAGGCTCCACATTCTTTCCGAAAGTATACCTGCAAGGCAATCTTCATCAACTCTTCCAAGCTTCTTCCACGTGTTTCCTTTTTCAGCACTTTTTCCATTTCTTCTCTGTTATGGTACGTCTTCAGACGGATTAATTTGGATTCTGGAGCATCTTCACTCACTAGAGTCAGAGAGATCAATTTGTCATTTCTTTTGTTTAAGTAAAAAGGGATACAATTTAAGAAAAAAAAATCATATAAGACTGTTAGGTTGGACCTATTGGCTCATTCATTTATTACCAATTCATCAACTGCCTATTGGATGGAACCTGTCAATGCAAGGGTGTGATTTCCTAGTAAGTTCACCTAATAAAACTAACCCTATCCTTAGCTTGCTTGACACATGAAGTACAGGTTGAAAGAACAATATTTTATACTTGCAATTGACAGAAACCCAGTAAGGGTAAGGATGATGTAAACAAATATTACCAAAATTGTTCTAAAAAAAAAAAAAGCAATACCCTAGCTTAAGTCTACAAATAAAACAAAAGAAACTTACTATTGTAAGGTGGGTTCATGCTTTTTTTTCCAAGTTGAATGGCTTGTATAGATCTTTTAGCAAATCTTCTTCTGACTTCTTCAGTTTCCCATGATCCCCAGTCCCAGACTCTGTAGAGCACTTCTACCATCTTCTTTAGATCCTCATCAACTACAGCTGCTGTGTGGTCCTCAGTCTCTGTTGTGCTTAAGGTCTGAGGGCTTTGACCTCTGGACATTTTCTTCTTTAGCATTTCTTCGACCTTGCCTAACAGCTCTACAACCTGACTGTCAATAGCATCCTCTTCTTTCTCATCGTCAAAGACAAGGTACCTGTTCCCACATTTCTCCACAAGCCAGATGAGAGCATCCCCTTCGCTCTCGATATGCTGCTCAATGGGATATTCTCCAAGGCAGTGCCCGTTGCTGAAGACCACAATGGTGTTTTCCCAGACCTGCTTACCTAATGGCTTCATATTGTCCTCTATAATCTTCCTCTGTTCATTAGTAAATGAAGTGTCAGCAGGGATCATTAGGAGGAAGGCACGGCTAGAGGAAGCTTGGTCTTGAGGGCAATCCTGGTCCTGGTCCTGATCTAATGCCTTCATGATCTCAGATTTGACGGTACTTGGTACCAAATTGGCAGAGAAGAATTTCCACCATCCAGGAGTGTCCACAACAGTCACAGTCAGTCGTTGTTCTCCCACAACCCTGGTTTCCTTTACACATGTTTCTGTTCTTCCCTCCACTTCAGGAATGCCCAAAATGGCATTCCCCAGAGCACTTTTCTTGGCAATAACCCAGCCCAGCATGATGATAGTGAACTCTGACAAGGGTGCTCCTAAAGAAAAGGTTAAACAGTGATCATTTACAGTTTATTTGCCTGCCGGTAAAGGTATACTTTACTCTCTTTTTATCACTCTACACTACTGTATATGAGATAGTTTCTTCTGCTGATGCAGAAGATACATTGTCTTCAGAAAGTGGTCAACTTCCTTGACTTTTTCTGCATTTTGTGGTGTTCCAGACTGAATACAAAATGGATTAATTGGGAAAATTATTTTTTTTTGTCAAAAATCTATACACAATACCCTATGACAAAGTGAAAACTTTTGTGGAAACATCTTTGGCAGTGATTACAGCTTCAAGCATTCTTGTTTATGTATTAGCTAACCGTTTCAAGAGTGAAACATGAGACACCACAGCACCGGCAGCTACAGGTAGGGAAAACTCTCCGGTATAAACCATGATAACCGCTCAACCGCTTTGAAAAGTAACCAAAAAGTTACAGAAGTCCAAACTTTGTGGCGTCACAAAGGTACGCTCATTTTTGTAAGAAATAATAGGCTAACAAAGCGTTTTTTTCAAAGCGGTTTACCGTAGATTTTTCCCTACCTGTCGCTGCCTGTAGCTGCCGGGCTGCAATGTCTCACGTTTCACTCTCGAACTGGTTAGCCAATCAGAACAGAGGGTCGTTAATATTAATGAGCCTTAAAGACACAACGACAGAAACAGCCTGTTCTTGGTAAGGCTCAGAGAGATGCTGGAAAATGAACGTGTCAAAATGGATTGAGTGTTTTTGGTACATGACACCACACAAACGTTTTTTAATGGACCTCAAGACAAAATAAAACACTGGAAAGTGTAGAATATGGGACCTTTAATACATTTTTAACTGAGGCTGTAACACCACAAACTGTGCAAAAAGTCAAGTCAAGGGGGTTGAATACTTTCTGAAGACATTGTATCCGCTGTTTCATTGCTGCTTATGCCTCAACAGTTGTTAGATCCTAATCACAAATCGGATTTTTTTTTCTGATAAGATTTGCTCAACTGTGAGAGATAAGTTCACAATAAGGTGAGACACTTATACATACTTATACTAATACATGGTCAGAAAATGTAAGAAAACTTTCACCAACCTGCCTTGTCTTTCTGTGTTCTGTTCTCCTTACTTCTGGCTTCTGCTTTATGTTTCACTTCTTCCCTCTTTTCTCTAATTCTCTGAAGCACATTCTCTTCAATTTCAAAATGTCTGCCATTATTGTATTCCACCAGGTTCTCGATCTTCACTAGAAGCTCTTGACTTAGAGTTTCATATTCCTTGGTGCTGTCAAAGGTGTAGTATCTGTCCCCACATCTCTTAAGGAGTTGTGTCAAGCCATTCCCTTCACCTTTAATGTACTGGTCAATGGTTGTACTGCCCAACCAATCCACACAGGTGAAGAGTACAATAGTGTGGCTCCACACACTCTCTCCGAAGAGCTGTAGGTGCTCCTCTACTGCTCTGGCACAAGCGCTTGTGAATGGCAGGTCAGCCTCAACTAGCAGAATGAAAGCATGGGGTCCCGGATGACAATGGGTGACACTGAGCACAAGTTCCTCTTTCACAATTTCTGCTGTGTCACACAGATGGTAACCCCTCAGCCACACCGGAGCTTTCACCAGCTGAATTACCTTTCCATTCACCTGGCCCTCATGTGTCACACTATGAGCAGTTCTTTTTCCCCATTCAAAGGCTTCTCCCCCTAAGATTGTGTTTGCAACTGAGTGAGCTCCATACATCTGCGATCCAACAAGAATGAGTCTCAGATCTGGCCTGAGATCCAGATCTGCACGTAAGAGAAAGAGTGGAAGAGGGGAGAGTAGAGAGACAGTTAAGAATTCCATTACATTTATAAATACAGTATATACAGTATATACAGTGCGTATATATACTGCATATATATATATATATATACACACACACTGTATATACTGTATATATATATATATATATATATATATATATATATATATATATATGTATATGTATATGTGTATACTGTATGTGCATAAGAATGATTCAATGATTCTTAAAGTTTTGACTTTCTTGCACACAAAGCACTGAGTAATGTATACTGTCATGTGTTTTGTTACAACCTGGACGGCCCTCCATTGAAGAGGATGATGTTGTGCAGATATAGGATGTTCCTATACCTGCATCTGTTAATAGACAATGCATAATTGGAGCCACCCTTCTGTTATATACATACCATAAACAAATCAAATATTCTTAATGGTAGACAGCATGGCGTACTCTAGGGTGTACTCACCAGTGGACATTTCTCATTCAGTTCTGGAGGCACTGGTCGATGATCGAAGAGTTGCTATAGTAAAATGAGCACTCCTTTGGTGTTGCTTGCTTTTGTGGCATGAGAAAGAACCAGGAAATGTTGCCCAAATCTTTTTTTTTTTTTTTCATCTTCTATCAACTGTTCCATTCCAACCACACCTTTTAGAATGCTTCTGATGAGAGGTGTAACTGGTTTTGTTATGGCGCATGGAATCCATTTCTCAACCAAAACAACCTCAACTGCTCTCAATACTGTAGCACCAGTCAACATTGGGAAATGGTCTTGCGTTGAGCATCAGGGTGTTTAGTAGTGTAAGGTGCAGTTTTATATCTGGGTTTCTATTTTGTCATTTGCAGCAGCTACTGCTGACTATTCTCCGGCAAATGTAATCTTGGATTGAATAGGCACAGAGTAAGAAACAGGCAGCATTTTGAGGCAAGAGTTTTGCTCATATCTGTCAAAAGTCAGTTTTTCACAAATGAAGACAAGAAATGTTTTTCTTGTCGACACTCATGCAGTTTTGAAATTATACAACAGGGATTTAACTGGTTTCAAGGGCCCCACGACTACAACTCAACTCAACTAAACTGCAGGCATGTTGTTTTTATCAGTGAGATTTTTGTTCATTATGCTATCCACACTTATTTTGTCCCATTTGCCAACTCCCACCAATACAGAAGGAAATAATTTCCATCTACATTGCCTTAAATTATTTCCCCTGTATCACTGACCTTTCAATCTGAAGCTGGTATGTTAGGTTTAAGTGTGTTGTTTGTATTACAACTGTGATGTCAGAGTAGAGTTCAACTCTGTCAACACCTGCATTATGTCAGCCTTAAGAAATCTCATCATTCTGGTATTCCTTCTATCATTATCAGACATAGTCCACACTATACAGAGTAAATACTTTCACTTTCAGTGTGCAAACAAAGTATTGCTCCTGGACAATACAGGAACAAACAAATTAAGACTCCAAAAATGACAGTATTCTGGTCTTTATATTTAGATGCCACTGACTAAAATCAACAAGTCTATTGCATGTGAATGAAGTAGATTTTGACAAAAACTGAGGAAAGCTTATGTACTCTTTTCTGAAAGACTTCAGCCATTAAATCAGATTCTAAAAATGTCCATTCCATCTCAGAAACTTGATAGGCATGTAAAAGAAAAGGGCAGATAGGTGAGTAAGTCCTTATTAAGTATGAGTCATACCGTCACACTTTTCTACCTTTATTACAGCTTTCCATAAAAGCATGATTACATACCTGACGCACGGGGCCTTGTTTCCCACTATAGAAACCGTTGCTGTGGTGATTGAGTGTGTCCTTTGAGTGTATGAGGGTCCTGTGGTGAGGAACAGTGATGTGCTGCTCAGGTCCAAGGCGATGTTTCTGTTCCCTTTGACAATCCTGTTGTGCAGCTATACTGTGCAGAACGGAACTTGCTGCTGAGCCTTGTGAAGGTGTTGTGGGTTTAATTCAGTGCAAAATCTGTGATAGGAGGAGACCACTTGATAACCCCAATGACATACCCGCAATTATACACTCAACGCTGTAACATTTAGATGAGGTGACTGGTGAATGATGTGTAGCCCGATGTCCTCTACGGTCACCATTTGTGAGTCAGTACATCTATTGTTTTAACATTTGAATGGGGCTTCTGTATGGATGCTCACCCTGGTTTATTACAAGGGATTATCCCATCACATCCTGTGTATTGGTAAATACCCAAGAACCACTACAGTTTCACATGAAACTTAATTAGGTGGAAGAGTGCATATACAGTAGATGGCATTCAGGTGATGTAGCACCCTCTGCTGGCCATGTTGGAGGTCTACAGCTGATTGCATTTCTAAACAAATCTCAACAGAATTGAATAGACATTTTTAATTTCTGTGCTGTTTTTGACTGGGAACTGATCTTGTCATCACTGATACATCTGACTCTTTAGATAATGATAATTAGATAATGTCAGCTTGTTAGCTAGTTAACAATAGTTATCTGGCCAGCATCACTGTCTTGTTAACACATCTGACTTATACACTATATCTAACATATCTAGTAAAAGCTAGCGTCAGTAGTTGAATTTTAACATAGTCTAAAACATAGTAGCCTACAGTCATTTACACTGATGCAGTGTCAAATGTCATATAAACAATCAAGCTCATCCAGAAATGTACATCCGTCCAACATTGACAACATGATTAGTGATTGCAAATACTTGATTGAACAAATGATGCAACTCAGCTGTATGACACTTACAGACGAAAAATCAAAATCAAATTCAGCTTTTCTTTATATTTGCTCCATTCTCCAATTCTCCTCATTCTCAGCAACACATACAGCTCCATCTAGTGTTTACTATTAGGCGTCACACCCCAAATGAGCCATGAACTATACTGGATTTGATTAATTTATTGAGCATGTCACACATAAAAATAATAGAAAATTACACAAATGCATGCAGTTCAATATGTGTATTTCTCTCTAGCAACGATCATTTGACTGACACAGCTCCTCTGCCTCGGCTCTTGTCTTGTCTTGGGTGACAGCTTTTTGCTTCTGCACAAACAAGTCTGACCAGGAAGCAGAACGAGATAATCATCACATTTCTGTGAATGGGGAGACGTGCCTTAGCCCAATTAGGTTGCTTGCCGTTTTGGCTGGGAGTCCCTGATGGGCTGACCTATAATAAACCCTCTATTCAACAGAGAGATAGGTAGGATTCTGTCTGGAGTGGAAACAATGTTGTGTCATTACGAATACTAACCACTAAACTAGGCTCAGTAAAAGACTTAGAAAATACATATGATTAAGGCTACCATTAACCACACCCACAACCTTTGATAAAATTGTCAACAGTTTATTTTTTGAGGTAGGGGGAGCTGTGTATCAGCATTGACTTCTCTGATTTATAGTTACACAGATGTTAGGAACATTGTTATCAGACAACATACACGTTATCATCATTACTGTGTCAACATGACCTCAATAAACCTTACCAATGCGGATTCACAACATTCCTGAAACCTGTTTCCATCATGCAACAGACATCCAGGTGTCTGCTGCATACCTACAGTGTGTCTGTTCATCTTACCAAGATTGCAGTGAGGTAGAATACAGCATTATTTAAAGTGCAAATGATTAAATTTGACTTGAATTTGTGAGTATTTCTAATCACTGTAAAGAAGTTGATTGAGAGGAAAATTAAAGAGAAACCCCAGCTACTATACTGCGTGCAGTTTACTGGGTTAGGATGATGATGGCTGCTGTCCTGAGGAAGCATAGATCCAGATTTCATTGTGGTGAGAAATGAACACGTTCATGGGATTCTCGTACCCAGCCCCGATGTACCGGTGCGGCTCAAAGGATTTCCCGGCCCGAACCAAGGCCTCGCGGAGCTCATTCGCAGTGTCTCTGCCACGGTCATGGCTTGGAGTACCACCAAAGACGCTTAAGAAGATAAAATGAGACAAAAACCAAAAAAACAACAAAATGTGTTAGATAATGTGAAATATTTGGAAGTCTATTCTTTCACTCTCTCTGTTCGTCATTTTCTCGTCCACTGTGTTGACATTGGGGATATGCCCAATTATCCAATTATTGAAATACCCACGTTATCTTGTCCTGTCCTTTACTGTCCTGTCTTGTCTTGTCCTCATGTCGTTTTACCTTTTCTATATTGGTAATTTTTTTGGGGTTGTGTAACCATATGGAACTTATGTCATTCCTACAAACAAAATCAATAAAAAAAAATATATACACTGCCAGTGGACACACCACATTTTTCTTTATTTTTACTATTTTCCACATTTTAGAATAATATTAAAGACGTCAAAACTATGAAATAACACAGATGGAATTATGCAGCGACCAAAAAAGTGTTAAACAAATTAAAACTATCTTATATTTTAGATTCTTTAAAGCAGCCGCCCTTTGCCTTGATGGAAAGGCAAAGGCTTTGGAAAAAAATTCAGAGAAAATCAACTTTCAAGCATTTAAGCATAAGCCTTTAGCTCAAAATGGCTTTAAGATCATGAAAAACATAGTACATTCAATCAGGTGTGTCCAAACTTTTGACTGGTAGTGTATACAAAAAAAAAAAAGAAATTCCCACATTAGTATGTCATCATTAGTTTGTAAACTCTGTTATGCTATAAAAAATGCAATACAAATAAAGCTTATGATTATTATAATAAATCCAAACGGGGGTTACCTGGATAAACAACAATTAGTTTGAAAAAAAAAAATGGTAGGATAAAAATAGCTGCTGCTAACCTGACGTAGACGGTGGCAGGAGGAATGAATTCCAGTGTGACGTCGGGATCGGTGTCTGTGGGCAGCGATGTGCCAGGAGGAACAAACCAAGACATGAACACACTAGTCTCTGAGCCATCTTCTGCCTCTGTGATGTTGACCAGAGCAGGCCACGTGGTTATGGGGATCTCATGACCTGCAAGACAACAAAGGCAACATCTTTTTGTGTGAGCTTGAACGCATTAAGGCCAAGATACACAGGCAAAATTTCAAAGGAATATAGTCAGCCAATATTGTCAACAGTTACAACCACTTTTTCACTTTTTTTGTCTCCGTATTTTTTTTTTTTCATTCTTATTTGTCAGCAGATTAGAGTTTTAGTTCTACAAACAGCAGAACTGCTCTGTAAACTGCTCTGTGGGCCGAGCCAAAGAAGCAGTTCTTCAGAGAACAAGCAAACTTGAATGGCAAAGAAGGATCTGGTCAAAATATAAATAAAAAATGGCAATGACTTTTTTTGTTTTTCATTCTTTCATGGCCATGACATTCATGATGTTTGAAGGTCAGCAGGCTAGCTAACTAGCTTACCTAGCTATAAACTAGCATGGCTAGTTTGAACTTATAGGTGAGCTAGGCTAACAAGCTAACCTAGATTTAGAACCTAGAACTTAGTAGCTTATATTGCATTTATTCAGTTATTAGCAGAGCTCTAGGCTTCATTAGCTTCCTCCTGTCTTACCTCTTGACTTTTTCACTGGGCTTCAGTCTAATGTTGGCTAACTTGCATGTGCTCTTAACCAGTTAGCTAACTTTTGCTCTGAGCAGCTCTGCCTCTAACAAATGTTTGTAGGCTTTAACTAAATCTCCAATCTGCTGTTTGTCAGTTGGTCAAATTCTCCCATCACGATCCCTTCTGAGGTCGGTATTGGCTGTCTACAGTAGCCTACATAGCCTTTAGAATCATTTTACTGGGCTTTCAGAATAACTAGTGAAGTCAACACAAAAAAGTAGAAAATAAGAGGCCTGACTTGTTTTACAAAAAACAATAGGCTACAATAAGGCTATGACACTGTTGCATTTCTTTACCTTGTAAAACAAACTATCTCCCATCATCATATTGTATTTTTGTTTTGTCTTTAGTGCAGTGACTAAGGTTATCATGGGGTCTGAGATATTGTCAGCAGCATTCTTGACAACTTACGTTAATTACATTAATAAAGACCTGCGTCTTGTTCAAAGACAGAATGTGAAATAAAAAGCCTTGATCTATAGAATAATGTGTAAAAGTAGGCTACTTATGAGGACTTGAGGTATTAATAAACATTACAAAGCAGTTATTTTCTCATGATGAATCACACAAACTAAAGTGAAAGTATTACTTATTACAGTTTTTTACGATCGCTAGCAAGCGTTTTTCAATACTTATAATACTTTTTCTAAAGTCTTCACACGCCAACTCACCTACAACACACAGTTGGCAAAACAGTTAATTTTATGCTCAAAATCACATATTGTAAACTAAACACCAACACTAATTTTCAAAATGCAAGAATACTTTGTCAAAATACACTAACTCTACCAAAACACTGCAAACATGTCTCAAAATCAAATAATTCTTTCAAAACTCTAGCACATGTTTTCTTCCAACAGGAACATTTAGTCAATCACAGCACAATGACATACAAAATACTAACAGCAGATGATATTACAGAAAATACATTACTTTACATGTGTCAGTTCTACCCTTATACAATAGACAGTATATTGATAGTCAATTGTTTTTTCGCACTGAAGTTTCTTTTGAAGTCACATTTTTCTTTTGTTGAGTGTAGTAAATGTACACATTTTTTTGCTTCTTTTTTGCAAACATTCTATATCAAAAGTGAATGACTCATCTTTACTTTATAGAATGTACAGTATATGAAAAAGGAATAAGTGACAGAATTGCTGTAGTAAAGGCTTTACAGTATTTGCAATAGGAAATTACTGCAAGAGATCAACAAAAATCTGTAATATAGCTGCTGGTTACAGTTGTGTAAAAATAAAATATACAAACAGAAAAAGGCACAGAAGAAAAAAAAAGAAAAATACACAGTCCTTTTCTAATCTACCCTCTCTTTCTGCTGCTCTATATTGTTCTGTGTCCACATTGAACATGATCAGTCCAAAGAGGTCCCCTTTTTACGTATATGGTCATGCAACTGAAAGAACCTCAACACCTGGGTATGTCTCCAACTTAGACGGGAATCAGCTGTGATTGGTCTATTTGCATGACTTCAATCAGTTTCTCAATAGCAATAAAAAAAATATAGGACATATATTTGTGTTTCAATATACAATGTGAACTGCTGTTCACTTCAACTTTAGCCTATAAGTTAGGTTTAGAACATGAGGTTATCTGTTCTGACATACAGCGTGAAAGCATCTGTAAATTTGGCAGTAAAAATCCATAGTTTTGGTTTTGGTTGAGCTTGTGTGTAAAAGAAATTCAAGAGTTTTTAAAATGTGTTCACTGAATGCATTTTGTGTCAAAGGAACAAGAAATGTGTTAATGGTATGGCCCGCAACAGACCGATGTTGTGCTAACTGTGTTAAGAGTTATGAAAATGTGACTACAGAACTGATAAAAGGTTGCTAGCAATCGTAAAAAACTGTAAGTGATACCACATTCTCCCTTTACTTGGTTTACAATAGCACATTTACTGCACTATACATTACAGATTAGATCTTGACAGCGTTATCAATGCAAACTATTGTATGACTTCCACATCTGTCTTATTCAGATCCTGATACATACCTGCTTCCTTCTGCCCCTCGCAGTAATCCTTCAGCTTGTAGTATCCATCCATTAAATCACTTTTCTTACTACTTGTGAGCTCGGTGGAAATCCAGTAGCTGCCAACGTACAAACGCTCCTCAAACTCCTGTAGAAAATGGGGAAACACAACTATTTTTTTTACAAATATTCAAGAAAACGCATACACCTATGTTATGTGAGAATTGTATTGGGCCAGTAGAAACCTATAAAAATAAGTATAAAAAAAAAGCAATATTACTACACTAGCTTGGACACCAAAAAATGACGAATACATTTGAATCGATACACCTACCGGGCTGTTCTGAACCACTGTGAACTCAGGACAGTCAAATTCATGGCAAAATTCTGGTGCATCCCAACCTTTCACTTGTACGGAAAATGTCACCAGGACAAGAGCTGCAAAAGGCAACATGAATACCCGGTGCTCCATCTTCCTTGGCTCTCCAAAGTGACACCACAGTACAGTCCTGTGGATTTAATCTGGACAAGAATGTCACCTCCCACGTTACAAGTTCATCAGGTAAACACAAGACACTCCCACACTGCTGTTTTCCTTGAGGAGGCAGACAAGGGATTTTGCTTCCTCCTAGTCACAGTAGCAGAAAGTCTCACATACATAATTGTGTTTGGAATAGAAACACTAAGGAAATCGCACTCTGTTAATGAAAAGCTGAAGGCGAAATACAAGTGATAGATGTACTGAATAAAGTCAAAATTCAACAGCATTTACCTGAATGGCTGGTTAAAATTTCAAGCCCTTGCATCAAGTGTCAACTCGAAAAGCCAGTCTAAAAGTATGTTTTTTTTTAACACACAGATACACACACACACACACACACACACACACACCCACACACACACACACACACACACACACACACACACACACACACACACACACACACCCACACACACACTGCAGGCAATCATTAGGCTTCTGCTATTCCCATGCCAACAACAAACAACAAAGCAGATAAGACCAAGACCAATACGATATGACGAGCATGAATACGTACATTTGCATAATGTACTGTGGGAAGATGTGTGTCAGATGTACTCAGGATGTTCTGTTATGATGTACAATGTGCTATCATATCTGTCATTTTATGTGTTTTATCTGTTCACAACTTGTCATAATATTTTTGATATAAAATGGCTGCAGGGTTATTGTAGTTTTACAGCTTCCATCAGTTTTTATTTTTGTTTTCTTTTGAAATTTGATGTCCATTTCTGTTTAGTTTCAGTTAGTTTTCAAATGGCGTTTGCTAGTTTGACTATAGTTTTTTTGTGTTATTTAAAGTTTTAGTTTTTCAATGGTCATGCCTGTATGGAGTGTGTTGGTAACTGACAGAAAACTGTCTTTGGATGTGCAAAGTAGATATCAGTGTATTGACAATGTATTGGTAGATGAACAGGTCATATTCATGTTGAAAGGATTTTGCAACTGGCAAAACACTACAACTGACAAGAAATCAGGTTCATTTTTATTTCATTTCAGTTAGTTTTGGAGGCAGACTTTTTTCATTAGGTGTAGTTTTGATTTTCATTTCAGTTTACTATTTTTTTTTCATGCCTAGTTTTAGTCTTCGTTTTAGTTACATATAATGTCCTCAAGGATGGGAACTTGTTAGTCTTGTCAGCTACTGCATGTCAACATTCCTGCTGAGTAATATCCCTGTTATGCACAATCTAAAAACAACATTTGAGAGCAATTATCAAATGAACACCTTGTTCTCTAACAAGGCCTCAGCCACTCCCTTTGGTTGTTATGTATGGTGATCACAGGTCTACAACATGTAACATGTGAAAAGTCCTATTCAACTCTATGCAAATACAAGTGCTAGAGTTGGACTGTGTGTAATATTTTCAGAGGCAGATAAACTCAGGATTCCCACACTCACTTGGACATCTAATTCAAGGGCTATACAAAGACCTTCAAGGTCTTGTTGTCTCATGTTTTGGGGTAGGACATGACATTGGTCAAAATTAGACATC
Source organism: Centroberyx gerrardi (assembly GCF_048128805.1). NCBI lineage: Eukaryota > Metazoa > Chordata > Actinopteri > Beryciformes > Berycidae > Centroberyx > Centroberyx gerrardi. Next base: position 5,394,010 of record NC_136011.1, on the reverse strand, counting down.
AGAGAGGCATTATTTATTACTCATGATCTTGTCAAGTCAAGAAATCCTGGTGAAATCATTCATTTTTAAACTGCAGCCATATCAACATAAATCTCCATCACAGGGTTTCCCTAAGGATCAGCCTTTAAGGCCCTATTTCATTTTATTTTCAAATTCACAAACTTCATGGCCTGTTGGAACCCTGTAAACTGTCATATTTAATGAGACAAGAGACAATCTAGCAGGTTATATGTAGAGGCCTAACGATGATCAGTAGTGGGAAAACCAAACTATTACCCACTGTATTATTATATTATATATTATATGCCTTCTTTGATTTTGAATAAAGGCAAAGTGTAAGCCCCCTCCCCCACTTCACTTTCACTCCAGTATCAATCAATGTGTGAGCTTTATTCATGGGGATCAAATAGAAAGGATGTATTTGTGCCCTGAGGAAGAAAATGTCCGTCAAGCCCTAAAAATAAATTCATTTTAGATCAAATATATATGTGTTTTTATTGATTTACAATACATAAACAGCATTTGCCACACCTCAACTGCGCATAAATATCTGTCAATCAATATCCTCACAAACAACCCGTTGCTAGTAGCGTTAGCTACAGCTGTAGCTGCTAGACCTCTGGGTTAGCCGATAGCGTAGCATCGCTAGCTGTTGATTCCATCTTTTACTTGACCCTATCCATTGCTATATAATAATAACTCTGTGGGATGTTGTACAACAGAGTCCATATTACTGATTGTTCCTTTAAGTTAGTAATACTGATTTCACATTAAAAGATGAATGTTAGGCAAAGAAACAGACTGACATGATGGGGTTTTATTGGCCTTTATGTTCAACCACTTTGAAGCAAATGATACAGCAAAAAGAAAACAAGGCAAATTCAGCTAAATGCCTGACACTTTCACTATAGAATGTATATTATACAGACTGGTGAGACAGGTCATATCCTTTCACTCAGGCAGCATAGACCCAGATCTCATTGTGGTGAGTATGGATGATGTCCCAGGGACTGTCGTACACAGCACCAGTGTATCTGTGGGGCTCAAAGGATTTCCCAGCCTGAACCAAGGCCTCACGGAGCTGCTTTGCGTTATCCTGGCCAAGAGCATGGCTTACAAAACCACTGAAGGTCCTATAGAAATAGAGTTGGTCATAAAGAGGTTGTTGAAAGACAGTGACTTGCTGTAATTTGAGTGCGTACATTTTCAGCATGGATGGCCCCAGTGGGAAACAAACCCCCAATCCTAGAAGTGTAAAGGTGGCGGTATACAACAAAGTCAAACTCGCCTGAAATAGAAAGTCCTTTTTTTTCATAAGAACTTGTCAAAATGTGTTTTCACAGCAAGTATACCATGAGCTTTAATGCCATGCTCTTCCCATTGAGCTACAAAGGACCACAACTGACCTGACATAGACGGTGGCAGCAGGTCTCAGTTCCTCTGTGACTGAGGGGTCGGTGGGTTTGGGCAGCACCGTGTCAGCAGACACAAACCAAGATACAGACACGTTGCTCTCTGAGCCGTCTTCCCCCACTGTCATGGTGACCAGGACAGGCCAGGTATTCATGGGGACATCAGTTCCTTGGAGAGACAAGAAAGCATTACATTACATTACATTACATTATGTCATTTAGCAGATGCTTTTGTCCAAAGTGACTTACAGTAAGAGCATTTTGTCAACAGTAGTGAAACCAACTGTGTATTGCAGTCTTCATCAGCTAAGCCTTTTAATAGGAATAAGTAGCATTTGTTGAATCTTTTTTTTTGAAGAAGAAGAAGAAGAAGGGGAAGAAGATCGTTACACAATAGGTTAGTTCAAGAGGGTCTGTCTTTAGTCTCGGCAATGATTCGGCCGTTCTGACAGAAGGGGAGAGCTCGTTCTACCATTGTGGCGCCAGGTTTGAGAAGAGTCACTTGAGCAACTTCGGAGCCCACGTAGCGATGGAGAGGCGAGGCGACCTGCAAGGGTGGAGGAGCAGAGGGAGCGAGGCTAGGTTTGGGACCTGACCAGAGACTGCAGATAGGGAGGGGCAGTCTGATGTACTGCCCTGTAGGCGAGTACCAGTGTCTTGAATTTGATGCGTGCGGAGATGGGAAGCCAGTGAAGCGACCGGAAGAGGGGAGTGACGTGAGATAATTTTGGTTGGTTGAACACCAGACGGGCTGCAGCGTTCTGAATGCGCTGTAAAGATCTGATGGCAGAGGCAGGTAGCCCGGCCAGAAGAACGTTGCAGTAGTCCAGGCGGGAGATGACAAGTGCCTGGACCAGGAGTTGTGCCACTTCCCTCGTAAGGAACGGCTGAATTTTGCGGATGTTGTAGAGGGAGAACCTGCAGGAGCGGGTTGTCGCTGCAATGTAGGCAGAGCAGGACAGCTGGTTGTCCAGGATCACCCCGAGGTTCTTGGCAGTCTGAGCATCATTGGAGACTGCGCTTCAGTGTGTCACTATTACTCCCTCACCACAGCTAGTCAACATGTTTTTATTTTTATAATTTCAACATCAGATGTCAGACCAGAGGAATTGTCCCAGTGTGGTGTGGGAAGATTTGACTCAACAGTCTAAAAAAGCTGTAGTGTGAAACCTGCCTCACTCTGCCTTAAGCAGCTGCTATTGTTTACTGTAAGTCAGAGAACATTTTGTTCCTCAGGGGAAACATAGTGGCATCTCTACCCTCATAAAATATCAGATATCATGAGCCATTTAAGTTTGATTAGGATTTTCTTCTGGGGACTCCCTTTTCAAATTAAAGGACCCCTATGATGAGTAAAACTCATCTTTAGAACTAAAAACAAAAATCACTCTAATCCATCAAATTCCGAGAGCTCATAGTGTGTCTGGGGAAGTCACTGAGATTATAGTGACCTTCTGGTATATCTGTTTCATCTCTTGTGGTATCACTATGCTATTCCCATAACATTCTTATAATATTCCTATGGGGATTTATAGTTTTGCTGTGATAATTGTACAGCATCCCTCACCTTCTTCATTGTCTCCCTTGAAGTAATTATACAGCTTGTAGTTTCCTGCTTTCACATCTTCTGTTTCAGCACTCGGGACCTTGGTTGTTATCCATCGGCTGGCAGTGTACGCACGCTCTTCAGTGTCCTACAAAACAGCAATACAAATCATAAAAAGTATGTAAAATTGCATCATTCCCAAGAAAAACATCTACAGCAATCCTAGTAAAGTTCTATTCAAATATCGCAGCCAAACTGTTAACTTAATAAGTAAGGTCACTATAAACTCAATATTGAATATCACAGACACACTATAGGACAGTATAGGAATATTATATTGATACCATAGGAGCAATAGGAGGCTGGAAGCTTCTTAGTTTCTCATGTTAAAGATAGAAAGTAGGGTTGGGTGCTCTATGGGAAAAAGGGTCTCACTCTAAAACAGGTTAAAAAGCCTTAATTCTAATTGGCTATTCATTATAAAAAGTCTAATCTGGTGAAGGCCATGAGGCAAAATGTGTTGGGCAGGTTTTAAATTTTTCATGTGTAGCCAAATAGCAGTGATTTTTTCCAAATGAAATATTGATTAAAAAAAAAAGAAATCAATAGACTATTACAGTACATTACATATTACAAATTATTTTTTTTATCAATATTTCATTTGGAAAAAATCACTGCTATTTGGCTACACATTATGAAAAGTGTAAAACCTGCCCATAGTCCTTGACATAAAAAGTGTCATATTTTAATGAATGAGCCTACCTGGTTTATCTGAACCGCAGTGAACTGTGGGCAGTTGTAGCCATGGCAAAATCCTGGTGCTGTCCAGCCTTGTGCTTCAAGCAGTGGTGCCAAGGTGAGAGCCGCAAAAAGCAATGTGTGCACTGTGCGCAACTGCAAGCACTTCATCTCTCTGTGCGTCCTTGTAATGCAGAGGCAGTTTGTGGGCAGAAACACTGGACAATACTCTCACTCTTCCAAGTTTAGCAGCTTTCAAGATCTTCGCCACCAAGGCAGGCGGCCGGCAAACTCACACAGGCTGCTTTCACACATGTAGGCTGTTAGAAGCTACTGTGTTTGCACTGTCTGTTGCTGCAGTCAGTAAACAGCCTGATGAACCAGCACCTGCTTTCTCTCTTTGTTTTCATCACACTGAACGAGCCCCTGGGACGAAACCAAGCTGAATGGGTTGAAACTTCAGAATAGGCAACGCCCAGGTCGCTCCAATTGGGAATTACAGAGAGGGAATACACACACACACACACAGACACACACTCGCATGTACACTGCAAAAATATCCCATTATTTAGTCTAGTATTGAGTCTTAAAATGTTATTTTACTTGAGACGAGAGACTAATCTGACAGACAAGAGACTAATCTAATAATTTCGGGAGAAAATTCCACTCAAATGCAAACTTTTTTTATTTTCTTAAATCAAATGTAATTTTCTGTGTGCCATGTTTGTATTGAAAATCCCTGACCACAAATGAAACTGCGGAAGTGGAATTATCTGACCCTGTTTGGCAAAGTTTATCATATAAGTAAGATTATAGCTGTGAGTATTAATTTAAATTACTTAAGGATGACATTTCTTGCAGTGTTTGTATATTTGAGGGAGTTGTCACCTCCTGACCTATTTCTGTGACAAGGGGTAGAAAATCTCTCTACTGTTTCATCTTCATGTAGATAGTAGTCTGGAAACGTGATCTGGATTGCACAATCCCTGTTTACATTTATAACCGGTAACCCAATCCACTGCCCTCTTAAAAAGGATGTGTCATTTTCAACACATCAATATCATTTCTATTGACATATGTTGTCTTAAAAAGTAACAAAAATTGGTGTCATTCCAAACTACACACATGGAAGTGTTGAATTGTTATCATTTTTGGCCTAAACATAATCCCATTCCTAACACTAACTTTTTTGCTCATGAGATCTGTTCATTTTGGGACGTTATGACGCAACAAGATAGTGAAAAGCAGACAGACAGACAGACAGACAGAAACACACACGCACACACGTGACATATTTTGTGTATGTTGCCTGATTTGTAGTGCCAGGAGCGTATTTCTGTTTGCCCTGATTAGAGTTGAGTTCACCCTGATCAGATTAAATTTATGTGGTTGGCTACTATCCATCAGAGTAAATTTGAAATGACACTGCTAGGAGTAACAAAGTGACAGTTATTTTCAGTTAATACACAGTGAAATGTCATGATGCAGACACTGCAACACTTAATTCAGTAAATTCAACTAAACAACTCTGCTTCGAGAGTACATTTAACTCTTTTTGGATTGAGACCACATGTTATTCAGACTGAAATTGTACTAAATTTGAGTGGTGACTAATACATTTATTTAGTGTTTGCAATTAAAGTGCATACAATCAAATGCCCGTATATGACAGCACCTTGATGCATTAACCTCTTGGCGGCTTGTCTTTTAGTTACTTTGCTCAAACATTGAATATGGATCATTTTAATTTTGTACACTCACAAAAATACAGAATTTTGTTTATTTTGTAGGTTTTACGCATTTCAACTGCATGACAAATTTCCATAAAATTTATGAAGTAAATGCACTATTTTCATTTACAACAACTGCATTACATGAAGTATTGCCAAAACTGACTCAAATGGAGCTAGAATAAACTGAATGCATTTTGATGTATGCAATTGTGCTCATAATGCCAATGCATTTAAAATATGTTTTCTTATCATCTGAATGACTAATTTCCCTCAAACTAAAACACATTATCTGGTTTCATAGATCCAACAACAGGCACACATAATCAATTTAGTTGATTTTAGCTGACATTAAACAAAACGAACTTGTGTTAGTTATGCTTTCTTTATATAGATATTTTCTTTAAAATTTGGATAAAATCAACTTAATCTTTTTTTTTTTTTTTTTTTAATAGTGTATCTAAAACCTTCAGGCGGAGTTAAAAGTAGAATATCTTTTGAAATGTAAGTGCAGTGAAAATGTGAAGTTTGCCTGAATGGAAAGTGAAGGTTAAGTGTATCAAAGGTGTAGTTTAGTAGTTGAGTAAATATATTTAGTTACTCTCCAACCATATTAGGCCAAGAGAGTGAATCTGGGGGGAAAGAATGCATTGACACCTTATTTTGGATGTATAAAAACACTTATCCATAGCCTTATATACATCTTATACCCCGTTGCCCACAGCAGATGGCGCAGCAAGACCAGGAGGCGTCGAGAGAGAGAGCGAGAGAGAGAGCGAGAGAGAGAGAGAGACAGAGAGAGAGACAGAGAGAGAGAGAGAGATGGGGTGAGCGAGCGAGAGATTGTTCTCCACATTTACGCACCTCATCCTCCTGGCTTTCCGGCTGTGCACCTGCAACCTCTCCTTGGAGCCGTCCTCCACTGCCTCCTCCTCCTCCGCTCCTCCCCGGCGGTCGGACAGCGGTAGTGCGCGCCGGGTAGAGGCGTAACGGGAGTGCGCAAGGCTGGCGGCATGCACCTGGAGAGAAACCGCCCCGCGAAGCCGGCCAAGGGCTCAGCCGGAGACACAGCGGCATGCAGACTGATGCTCTAACAGCGGGGATATAGCGGAGCGCCGGGTGTGGATATCGGAGCTGCAAAATGGGCGTGGGAGCGAGAGACAGCCAAAATGAAAGCGGTGTAATTCCACGGACCTAAGAAGGGCGGGAAAAAAACCCGAGGAGCATTTGGATAAGGGTCGGCCTGGGTGTGTTTCGGGGGTTTGGTTTTGGTGGCTTGCTCTCTAAAATTCGCCAAATACTTTTTTTCTTTTTTTTTGTTAACCTCCACTTGAGTTATAGTGATGGAGAAAGGCGCGCAGCAGCCGCAGCCGTCCGCGGCCAAGAGCGCAGAGGGTCCGGCGGACGACCTCTCCAAGATACCCGACGAGGAGCTGCTGAAGTGGGGCAAAGAGGAGCTGGTGCGTCGGCTGCGGAGGGCAGAGGCGGAGAAGATAAGCGTCATCCTGGACCACGGCAATCTGATGCGGGAGGTGAACCGGAGGCTCCAGCAGCACCTGAACGAGATACGGAGTTTGAAGGTGAGATGGGGCGGGGAGCCCCGGGGAGCCAGGTGCGCGTTATTGCACAGGAACATAGACACAATGTTTTTTTTTAAATTTTATTTCCAACTACAGTGAACATAGTGGTCTACAGCTCTCAGTAAGATTTTCAACACATTCAAACAACAAGAAACCTTCTCAAATGTGGCTAAATGTACTGATTGTCATTTAAGGTCAAAATGGTCGCCCAATATAAAAAAGAATTAAACCTGTTGCATATAAGATATACTGTTTCTCATTGATGCATGTGCTATCATATGACAATTAGTTTACAATATAACCATTACTGAATATGAAATTTGATTTTGCATGTATGCCTTTGTCCCAACACATTTAAAGGCATGTTATGAAACCCATTTTAGACTACAAATAAATATCTTCTAAGTATACCCATCAGCTAATGCAAATAGGTGAAAAAATGATTGCATCAAGCATATCTCAAATCCCCCAATTCCATAACAAAGTGCTGTCTAAGCCTTTTTAAAAAAAAACACCTCACACACACAGGCACACACACACACACACACACACAAGCAACTGCATCACTGGAACATTTGTTATCTCACTCACCAAATGATAAATCACAGTGGGCCTGTGCATGTAATCCCTCACTGTGCGCTGCTCTGTGTGTGTGCCTCTGTGCCTCTGTGTGTGTGTGTGTGTGTGTGTGTGCATGCTGTTGGCTTGTGCCTATGTAAACCAGGACGTGAACCAGAAACTGCAGGAGGACAACCAGGAGCTGCGGGACCTGTGCTGCTTCCTGGATGACGACCGGCAGAAGGGGAAGCGCGTGTCGCGGGAGTGGCAGCGCCTGGGCCGCTACAGCGCCGGCCTGATGAGGAAAGAGGTGGCCATCTACCTGCAGAAGCTCAAGGAGCTGGAGCAGCGGCAGGCCGAGGTCATCCGCGAGAACCTGGAGCTCAAGGAGGTGTGCCTCATGCTGGAGGAGGAGAGGGCCGTGGCCGTGGGCGGAGGGGGAGGCGGCGGCGGTGGCTGCAGGAGCTCCATCGACAGCCAGAGCAGTCTGTCCCAGCTGGGAGGCGGCGCCCCTGCGCCCGGCCTGCTGCGGGACGTCGGGGACGGGAGCAGCACCTCCAGCGCGGGGAGCACGGACAGCCCGGATAACCCCCACCACAAGCCTCCCACCCTGGGCTCGGGCTCCAACGCCAGCCCCGGATCCAGGTGCGGTTCCTCCGACCACCCGCACAAACCCGGGGATGTGTTTGAATCCACAGGGAGGAGGCACAGCTCCACCCCGGAGTACCACACCTTCCCCCAGTCCTGCCGCCCGCGCGGGGGGTCCCTTACCAACCTGGACCCCCGCGGCCTCCGGGGACACAGCCCCGAGAAGCACAGCAAGTCTCCCACCAGGCTGGCATGCGACTCCCACGCCAAACCCTGTAGCTCTGACCTACTAGCCCAGAAACAGCTCTTCATTTCAGGACAGGCTTCGCCAGGCTCTGGGAAGGGCGGCGCCAAGTCCAGCCCAGACCTGAGTCAGAGACACCGGCTAGTCAGTGCGGGGGAGGCCGGATGCGGGAGTCCCGAAGCCAAGCAGGGAGCGGCGGGGACGCCCGAGCACCTGAGGAAAGGGAGGGTGATCGTGGGGAGTCCAGAGTCTATACGGCACCACCATCACCACCAGCACAGCCCCAGTCCGGAGCACGGGAAGGGGAGGTACGGCATTGGCTCCCCTGGCAGGGAAGGAGGTCAGAGGAGGACGCCGGGCGAGGAGCTGGCCCCCCACCACCGGAGTCTCTACAACGGTAGGAACAGGGTAACACTCGATTTGAATCTCAATTTACAACACACTCATGAAAAAGAGCCTCATGATAGTCACAGCTAGGATTAGACCGATACATTGGTTTGCCAATATTTTGGGCTGATATTGGCCAGAATTGATCAATACTACACTGGTTGTCTATCGGAAGCACTTAACCTGAACTGATTCTAATGCCCACACAAGTATGCATCAATATGTTTTATTATTGCCATTATTATTATCCTGGGTTTCAGTGGAACGTTCTAGTGTCTTGTGATGGTGGAGGAAACACTAGATATATATAATTTGTTTGGAATTTTTTGGCTTGAAAATGGTCAAATTTAAAGATACTGGATATCAGCGCAAAATATTGGCTACTGGTGGCGTCAATCCAACAATATCAGTATCAGCCTTTAAAAACCCATATCGGTCAAACCCTGGTCACAGCATGGCACACTGACGAACGCTGACTGAATCCTCATGCCCGTGTTAGCTTTCATTCCATCTTCATGTGATACTTTAGTCGTTTGTGATACAAGCAGTGGCACCGTGTGTTAATTTATGGATTTGGAAACAGAAGTCCTCCAGGCCATTTTAAATGAAACATGCCTTGGGGAAGCTTTTTCTCAGGGATGCTGGTTGCTATAGGCGCCGCCCCTTTGGCTTCACCCACCTGCATCTTCTCTAGCCTGATTAGAATGGCTTCTTCATTCAGTCTACTCCTTGTTTTGCTTGGCTAAATATTGAATTCAGTCTTTATCCATTCAGACTCTGTGGTCAAATAGTTGTTGGCTTTCCAGGATGACCTTGGTTTAATGTATGGGAGGATACACAAGGGGAAGTTCATCCACACAAAGTCACAGGAGCTCAACTAAGCTTAGACTCAGCTTAGGAGCCAGACTTACAAACACACACACACACATACAGAGAGAGAGAGAGAGAGAGAGAGAGAGAGAGAGAGAGAGAGAGAGAGAGAGGCAAAGTTAGAGGTGTGTGTGTGTGTGTGTGCTCATCTGTGTGTGTTTGTACGCAAGGGAACCTGGGTGATGTAACTCTCCAGGGTGTATGGTTTACATAGGTAAATTAGCAGTATGTTCAAAGGCAAGACACAGACACACAAGCAGGCATGCACACACAGAATTAAGTGAAAGCAGGGAGAGAAGGATAGAGAGAGCATATAAAAGCACATGAGAGAGCTAGATAGATAGAGATTTTAACATCAAATGAACACACATCCTCATGCACATGCATACAAGCAGGCAGGCTGACACACACAGACACACACACACATGCACAAAGTGTGTGAGAGGGAGCTGTCAGTAGGGTCCTCCATTCCCTTTAATGAGCTCGCATTTGACAGTTGCTCAAATCTTCTGAAATGTTAAATTGATATTTTTTTTCATATGCATCCCAGAAAACGGTCTCTTTTGACAGCAAAGGACGCGTTTTGTACTTTGAAATGGCGGAGGGGATGTGGAATTCATTTGCCTGGCTTTGTTGCCTGACTTAATTTCGCTGCTATTAAATATTCCAAAGCGTTCCCCGGTGGTGTTTGTGCTGCAGTTGTGTCTCTCCGTGTTTATGTGTTTCTGAGCGTTTACATTGTGTATGATGAGTGTATATGTGCTGTATCCAGGGATGTAGTGGAGGGTAACACCGCCCTAAACTTAGTTTTCCCACCTTTTTAATTGTGGAATAGAGTTTACCCATGATCACATAGGCCATGATCACATAAATGGATTTTTGTCATTGTCGCCTTATGCTGATCACCGACTGGAGGTCATAGTTCACCCTCCTTTTTATTTACCCCTATATCACCGGCTGTATCTGAATGCTGTTTTGCTGAAATTTGTGTGTCAGTGTGTCTGGTAGCCCAGGAGCGGTAATGATTCCTATAGTGCTGAGTGGATGCGCTCTATATTACAGCTGAGGCCATGGGAAATAGCCTTGTACCATAGGTGGACGCAGGATCCCTGACTCAGCGATTGCCAGAAAACAATAGCGGCTGAATCTACTGTTCCATAAGCCAAGATGATGCATTTACTTTTGATGCATCTCACTGCCACATGAAACACAGTATATACTTATACATAGATGTTAAACACACACACACAGTGGCTATGGTACATTATTTTTGGAATACATTTTCATATGAAGATACACACAGACACATTGACCAGTTTTTGTGTGTCATATTCAGTTAAAAATAGATTCGTACACCTACAAATGACCTATAGTGAACAATTTGACTCAGACGGCTAATGACATTGAGTGCAATTTGGATTTTAATTGTTCGTTCATATATTGGAAGTCATGTGGAGTTGAGGTTTAGGCTGGCGGCAGTGTGGCCATATTTTATTGTTCGGCTGTAGAGGACAAATTAATATCTTCTGGAACATTGTGGGTGGCAGAAACATGGGAGTGAATTGGGTATAATATGGTGCAGCACTCACCATACCTTAGCTTGAGTGAGCCCAAATTTGATCTTGTAGTTTTTATCATTATAATAGAGAGCAAAAATCAAGCAAAAGTCTAAAAAAATCTATTTGGAAGCTTCTGGAAAAGGAGCATCAAGGAGCATTCAGGACCAATGTTCCCTGATAGTTTTGTGACATCTGTCTAATAATCACATTGACCAAATAATAATATCTTGTCAGTCAGTCAATGCTTCACTTTGTCCCCAGAAAATTAGTCTATTTATATAAGCAGGTTTGGAGGTTTTGGTGCCAAATGATATTAGATGCAGTGATTTTGCCATAGATTTCTCTTCACATCCTCTATCTCTCTTTGTTACAGACTAACAGGTCTTCACCTCTGTTTTTGTCTTTTGATGCTGTGCCAACCTCTTCTCTTCCTCTCTGTCTTCTGCTCCACCCTGTTAGAGTGGAAACAGGGTTTTATTAGAGAATAAACGTCTTGGTCAGGCTGCTCATTTACCCTCTCTGACGCTTAAAGAAGGAACAGGAACTGCCCAAGCCTGGTTACCACACTCTCTCTACTTAACCTCCATCTCAATCCATCTCGTTTTGCCCTTCACCCATCAACCCTGCATGTCTAAGGCTGGGAACACACTACAAGACTTTTAGGCTGTTTGCAGCCATGGTTTGGCTATGCTGACTGATTTTCACAATCAGGCCGAGTCCGCACTAGTTCGAGGTGTTGCACAGATGATCTTGTAGTGTGTGAGGGTTCAGGACTCTTAATTCCTTGCCTCCTGATCCAGTTTTTACAACTTGAATCAGTCTTGACATCCCACTGAGCTGGTCAACCACTCACATCTGAACGGAGATCGGCAATAACCAATAAGAGCAGGAAAAAACTAAAGCAGGAAGATGATGGAGTAAGGTGATATAGTAGCATGAAAGTTTGTTTTTGCGAGATTTAGGGGTTGCGTGGCGCTAGAATTTGGGTAGTGTGTGTTCCCCAGACTTCCCTAAATCCAACTGGTCATCAAGTGTGTGTTCCCTAAATCCAACTGGTCGTCAAGTGTGTGTTCCCTAAATTCAACTGGTCTTCAAGTGTGTGTTCCCTAAATCCAACTGGTCGTCAAGTGTATGTTCCCTAAATCTAACTGGTCATCAAGTGTGTGTTCCCTAAATCTAACTGGTCATCAAGTGTGTGTTCCCTAAATCCAACTGGTCTTCAAGTGTGTTCCCTAAATCCAACTGGTCGTCAAGTGTGTGTTCCCTAAATCCAACTGGTTGCCAAGTGTGTTCCCTAAACCCAACTGGTCGTCAAGTGTGTGTTCCCTAAATCCAACTTAAATCCAACTGGTCGTCAAGTGTGTGTTCCCCAAATCCAGCTGGACATCAAGTGTGTTCACTACTACAATGCAAGACAAAAAAAATGTCTTACTAATGCCAGTCGTTAAGTATATGTCGTCTAATATTTAGTCATGTAGTGTGACCCTAGCCCAAAGCCGAAAGTGCATTGAACATATCTTGCTGGCCTCTCTCGTTTTTCTTTAAACGCTGAATGCTCTCAGCAACACATTCTTTCTCTCTCTCTCTCTTGCTCTACCCCCAATAGGTTTCTACTACTCTTTCTATCTCTCTATTCCAGCCTCATCTCGTATCTCTCTCAGCTTCATCTATCTCTCCCACCCGCTTGTCCCATTTGTCCTACCTTTATTTTCTTTCTATTAACATTTGTCTTCCAGTGCTTCTAAACCGTACCAACACAATGTGATAGCTGCTCTTTGTAACACTCCATCTCTTGTTGCTGCCCCACAGTTCATCCGGCCAGTGTAAATCTTCATTAAGCCTCCCCCAACAAGGGCCAGCACCTTTACAAATGGAGGTCGTTAACTTCAATGGTTTCTCTGCGCAATAGCCATAGCGCACTAAATAATTGAAAAGGCCCTGTGTGATTTTCCGTAAACACCCCCATTTATAGTAGCCCCTTCCTTGGAATCAACTGGGTGAATGTGGTATACAATGCAATGACAAGCTACTAATAAGGGTGTTTTTCCACCGTTTCAACAGTTGCTGTTTCCAAATATAATTTGATCCTTGTGCTAAGTTGGACCTTATGGACATTGTGTGGCTCCCTCAAGGGAACAAGAGAATCGAGTTGAGCTGAATTGAATTGAGTTGAATTGGAAGGATGGGGATGGAATTGATTAGTGTTCTTTTCAGGATATTCTTATGCATAATGAGATATGATACATACAGCAGCATAAATAAATGGATCGACAGTATAAAAGCAGTGCACTGCAGCAAGAGGATAAAGATACAGTGCATATAATACATGGACAACAGTGCTGAATTATCTACAGTGGTCCATGCACTTTACTATAAATAGCTGCTGTGTACATAGCAATCTTCAATATGTAGTCTACCTTTTTAAGAACGTACTGTGACTAAAGTGCAAAAGTACTATTATATACAAATGAAGGACATAGGAAGGCAACATTTTTCATACTAAGGGCTGGAGACAGTACAGTGATTTGGCCGAACAGCCCCCAGGTTAGTGATTAGATGTAGAAATTGGCTATTCGCTGCACTGTGACAAGACAATGGTTTGAGAAACACTGCAAACCTTCTAGCTCATGGCTACTTCACCTCAGGTCTTGGTAGTGGAAAAATTGTCCAGAATTTAAATGTTGTCGAGGAGAAATTGAGAATGCAACCTAAGACCCTTAAAAACTGAACTATTCCGACAGGCTGATTTATCATGAACTAGGAGTCTAAACCAGTGGTTTTCAAACCTGGTCTACGGACTCCTCCCACAGTCCAAAAACATGTATGTCAGGTGTACTGGAGACTCTAAATCAGAGTTCTTAAATTCTGGTCCTTGTCGGCTGGTGTCCTGCAGACTTTTGGTTCTGCATGGTGCTTAATGAGCCACATTAACCTGGTGGTTAATGTGTCTACCTGAGACCAGGTGTGCCTCATTAACTGCCAGGGAGGAACAAAAACCTGCTGGACACTGGCCAATGAGGTCCGGAATTTAATAAGCCTGCTCTAAATTGCTCATAGGTGTGCATGCTGGGACAGGCTCCGGCCCCCCGTGACCCTGAATAGGAATAAGCAGGTTCATTGAATGTATTGCACTGGATTTTTCAGAGAAACTCTCATTGACGAGCACTTAAGTTGCTGCCAAATGCTAAACACCTTTTACCCCCAATATCTCAAACCAAAACACTGAACCCAAAGAAACCTGTTTACCGCTGGCCCAGACAAGAGTTTGAGAAACATATTAAATGTTTTTGTGTTATGTGTTTGTCCATAGCTGGGGCTCTTTGTGGGAGGCTGTTCTCATGAGCCCAGCTGGTGTTGTTCCCAGCCCTAGGTGGATCTTTGCTGAATCAGATGGGAGGAATTAGTGTGGAAAACTCATTAGGGTTCGCACATAGCCAAAACCCAAAGCAGGCTCTGGTACAAATGGCTGTTGATTTGGGACGCAAGTCTTTGTTCTTTCAGATGAACAGAACAAATCTTCTGTTCTCTTCATCAAGAGTCTGACATTTTTTCCTCTTTCTCTTTTTTTTCTTCACACACTCTTTTAATTGAGGCATGTGTGTTTATCTATGACATGTGCAGATGCCCACTAACACACACAGGTACACACAAACAATTGCGCACACATGCAACACAAGCTAACATACACACACTCGCAAACAATTGCACGCACAAATGCACAGACACGCTTGCGAGTCAATACACACACTCATACACTGGTGTACGTAACAGTTGCATGCACACACACACTCACATTCATTCCTCAGGGGGGAAAGCACCGTACCGACGTCCTGGACGCTCATTAGATCGGTGAGGATGTGATAGGTTGTGACTCCTCTCCATTCGACTGCTCCTCCCATGCCAGACGAGTTCAGCTTGAGAAGTGACTCCACTTTGTCTGCTGCTGTTAGCGTCCAGCCTCAGCTACACTCATCTCCATATCATCACCTTGCCAGTCACCGCCGCCGAATGGCAATCACCCGTCTCTGAAGTGTCAGCTGTTCAGAAACGAAGAAAGACATCATTGTTTTCCGATTGGTGAACATGCTTTTTGAGAAAATACGCATTGGAGTCTGAATGGATTTAATAGAGTTTAAGTTAACGTCATGTGATTTGTTTTAGAGTCTTGGTTTTGGTGTTTAAATTTGGTGAGGGTTGTTCATGCATGAATATTCAACAATCTTAAACCGCAGTAATAACCTGAATATGGGTTCTGTAAGTGTAAGTAGCCACATACACTATTAGTACAAATGAGTTTTAGCCCTTATTTAACAAGGCATGTTGACTTCTTATGTAAAAGGCTTTGGCAAGTAGGTGTAGGGGGAGGAAGGGCTACCTGCTGCACACACACACACACACACACACACACACACACACACACACACACACACACACACACTGGGGAGTAGCAATGTAGTAGTAAATAAAAGCTATGATCTCCAGGCGGTGATCATCATAAGGCAAACAACCACTGCTACATAACAAAATCAAATGTATTTTCAGAAAAGCAAGCTTATTTTTCTCAACAGACCCTGCCTTCATATAACTTACACCAGTTTAATGCTAATTACTATGATGTATACTGTGACTTTGGGTTTATGTCAGCCTAAAAAGTTTGGCTAACCCTATTCCACAAATAAAAAGACTGGTAAAGTGAGTTCTAACCACTACAATCACCTTGACAGTAGTTGTTAATGCTTCTCCTTGACTTCCATAGGACAGATTTCCCTACCAGATTCAAACTGGTGATCATCCAGTCATAAGCCCTCTTGTCTAACCCTTTCACTATCGCGGCTCCTAAATGAAACCCTACGTCTCTAACCACAAAAGCGCCATAACTGCACCATAAACAAAGCAATAATGCTGCCTGGGAGGGTCATCTGTATTCTGTTGGGTCCCGGTGGTTCGCCCCCCTCCCCGGTCTGTCAATCAGTCAGCCGTGATGTCAGCAGGCTGTGTAAATGGAGAGAATCATTCACCGTTCACGCTTCCTTATTAGCATTGGAGATGTGACACACAACATGCCCTGCTGCCTGTTCGGGTTTTGTGGTTTCATGCTTCGAAGGCACCACCAACGTGCACACACGCACTCTCTGTCTCTTTCTCTCTCTCTCTCTCTCTCCCTCTCTCATAGGGCTTAAGGGCTACACGTAACAAGCCAGTGCAGTTCAGCTAAGCCCATTTAGGCAGTACAGGCCTAATTGAATTTGGTAGGGCCGTCGAGCTCTGCTCCAGACTGAAATGAGGGTGATTTGTGTCTGTGTGTGTGTGTGTGTGTGTGTGTCGTTGTGTAACGTGAACTTTAGCTCCTTCGGTGCCAAACTGGAATGTAAATTTGTGCCCTCCAGAGATCCTGACTGTAGGAGAGAGGGAGCTGGCAGGGAGGCTCTCTCTCTCCGTCAGTCCGCCCGCTGACATTTCATCCATCCGCCACATCCATCCTGCATTCACTCAACCCATCTCCTCATATCATTCTCCCTTTCTATAAATCATCTCCTTTTCCCTTCTCTCTTTCTGTACATCTCGCTGTTCTCTCTTTGTGCCTTTCTCTCTCCTTTTGTCAATTGAGTTTTCAATTTAAAAGCTTTATCTGCATGATATCACCAGTAATGCAGTGGTAAATAAAGTCTCTACATAGTCATATATCATACATGATTGTATTTTTTATAAGATATAATCAGTCGTTTGTGGATAATATAAAAATCCAAGTACAGAGCAGAACCTGCAGCATATGACTGACACATAAGCCTGTGTAGTTCCTTGCATCAAATTTATCTCAATTTTTTAATACTGGGTCCCAGATTGCAGAGAAAAAGCTCACTCTCAAAATAAAGTTGAAGAGTGGAAGTTTTTTCTACATATTTAATCAATGCCATCAGCACCATATGACTTTCTTGATTGTAAGACCTGAATTTTCTCTAGGAACTCACCTTCTGCAACTGTAAAATCCAGTGGATTTTGGTTGATTTTGAAGGATTTTAACTAGATTACGTGTCTCTTTGATCTGCACTAAAGGTAATTTTCCCACTCTTTCCTCTTCTTTCCTTCTCTTTCATTCTTAACCACCTGCTTTATTCTTTCCCACAGCTTTCAGAGTGTGGTTAGTTCACCTACCGCATCTCCCACCCTCCCTCCCCCTTGCTTATGCCTTTTCATGTCTGTCTTTCTCTCGCACATCGCTCTGCGCTATCCCCATTTTATTGCCATCATTACGCTCCCCTAGAAACTGTAATCATTTCTCTCAGAAGTTTCAATGTCTGTGTGCATCTGTACACAAAGGTGCACTTATGAAACCCCACTTCTCTGAATCATTACCGCCTTGGAAAGCGCTGCTGCCATTTTATTTTCTTAGTCTTTCCACCTCCGTCTCTTCGTCTCTGCTCCCTGGCTGCTGTCTAAAGCAACATACTAAGCCCATTGGCCTAGGGGCATAAAAAGGCTATTGACCTAAAGACAGAAATGCTGTTGGGTGTTTCATTGCATCACTTCCATGTAAAACGCTAGCAAATGGCTTAGTGGATTTGCGGCAGTTACGTCACGCCGGGGCAATGTCAATGTGACAGCCTATTTAGGAAAGGACAAAATGCCTCTTTTCATCATTCATCCATTAATGGACCCAGAGTTAAACAGGCAGAATTCTCTGCAATGGGCTGCCAAGACTACCTTTTCTCCTCATTGTGAAGTTCCAGAGTAATGAACTGTTCCGTATTCACAGTTGCATTGGCTGTAGCAAGACCTTTGCTGTACCCACACGTTGTGCACACTTGCAAAATTACCTTCCTTAATTAATTCTGGGTCGTGTGTGTGTTTGTGTGTGTGTGGAGAGGAGAGGAGGTGTCTGTGGTAGGTGTAGGTGTGTGCGGCGCTCGGGAGGCGATTGTTTGTTTACAAGGGTCAGGTATGGTGTTGGCTGCAACAGATGGCCAACATGTGTGTATGTGCATGTGTGAATGTGCCTTTGTCTGTGTGTGTGTGTGTGTGTGTGTGTGTGTGTGTGTGTGTGCGTGCGTGTGCGTGCGTGTGCGTGCGTGTGTGTGCATCTTACATCAGTGCCCTAGGAGCAAGTGAAAACACAGCAGTTTTTGTTGGGCTCAGCTGGCCCTAGCTCACATTACTGTGCATAGGCAGAAAGTGCCTTCATGGCAAGCTCAAAGTGAACACTCACACATTCACACACACACACACACACACACACACACACACACACACACACACACACACACAGAGTCAGTAGTCTAGTTTCTGTTGAGGGGGCACATAATATATTGCTACAGTGCCGCTGCTATTAATAAACATAGGCCATATACTTCTGGATACCTGCAGCTTTTGCGCTGTCATGAATACAAACCTGGGAAAAAAATATATTTGGATATGCTTTTGAATATTTGAAAGGCACTGACTCATCTTCACTACCTGAAGAGTTCATGCTTTACTTTGCGAGACACTACATGTAGCATTTTAACGTCAATAAATCATTACATTAATTGTGAGACATTATTAGAAATACTGTAAACAAAAGAGACCACCACCGAGAAGATTGCCAGCCTCTACCGGCCTCTACACTGCATTTTGCATTATGTGCCAGTAGGTCGGACTTGTCTGCTGATTTGCTTGATGGTACAAAGGGAGATTGCTTTATGGCATGAAACAGGAAGAGGGCGCTGTTCAGTCCAGTGCAAACAGAGCTAAAGCTTTCAGAGTTTTTTACAATGGCTGATGGAAACATCACTGTTTACGACTGGAAGCAACAGGGCTTTTGGGAACTACTAGCACTAACAATACGACTGGTGTAAGATGGAGGCTATCAGTCGTCTCCACTATGGTCTCATTTGTTCACAGTAATTTTTCAGAGGTTTCACAATGAATTTGACAATGATGTATTCGTTTAAAATGCTACATGTAGCACCATAAAACTTGAATGCTATTTTCAAGTATTCAAAGTCTACTTGCAATTTCTTTCCTCGTATTTTGCTGAGGTCTAATAGAGAAATTGGTGTAGAGAGACTAAGGACTCTGAACAACAGAGAGCCAGGGTTGTAGAGCCTATGACAAATTATAAGCAAAACTTCAGATTTATGAAGAAATGATCATGAGAAAATAGTTGATCTGCAGTGATTTTATCCGGTGTTATTTGGTATATCATCAGATATGCAACCAGAAAAAGGAGGGGTCTTTGGTTCAGGCAGTGTTTCTATAAAGAACCTAAATGACAAAAAAAAACAACTCTAATAACTAATAACTCTAACTCTAACACTGCTGCTTTGGAGGACTTCATGCAATCTTTACAGCACCATAAAGGTCCTATTTAGAACCATTTGAGCATGGTGCCATAGACATTTTCTGGTACTACATAGAATTTATTTTTTTAGAGTGTAAATAATATCGATATTGATGTACATATACAATATACAGCAAATGTCACTTCTGCTTTTATCAAATGGATGCTAATACTGTGGAAAAAGAGCCTCCATATTCCCTCTCTCATTAGTGTCTAGCCTCGCCAAGACAGAATAAGACACTGACACTGGGAATTATATATACACAGTATATAAATATATATTTTCACTTGGCTACACCTCAGTGATTTTCAGTCTGGGTGCTCCTAAACAGGGGGATTGGGGCTATCAGCTGCCGTTTTAGACTAGATTTAACCAGAAACTGTGGATGATTTAAACAGCCTTGCACAGCGGCTCCATTTTTGCAAACATGCAATCTGTTGTTTACTGATCAGTTATTTCTTCAATGCTGAAATAAATGTAGTCATGCAGTGTATAAAGCTGATATAGTTATTCATTTTGACTGAGATGTACATGGTATCAAAATAAAGGAATCGCCTGTATAAAATCCTGTAACAGCTTCTGTTAGTTCTGGATAGAATCCCTGAGAGGGCTTTCTGAATAATCACTAACATAATAATTATGGGTGATGACCTTCCTCCCATGATGCATTTTGTCAAGATGGGGGCAGTGTCTTCCAATATGGCAAAGCCACCATCAATAAGGCACCAGTGGGTTGAAGAGGATGATAGCGGTGAGTCATGTGCTAAGTCCCTCTCAATAATCAGATGTAATCCCAATTGACCATCAATGAGAGATTTCTGAAAGTGCATCTGAGACGGCACTGCCATCATAAATATGATTGCTCAAACTCATTATGTTGGTAATGACAAACATTGGCTTTGTCCTTTAGGAAATGATGCCAGAGAAACAAAAACCCTGCCAATGGTTTAGTAAGAGGGCCTGTCTTTGAATGTTTTAGTGGTGGCCACACCTAACACATACTATACAGGCTTTGCAGAATAAATCTACAACCCCCTGGTGGCCATGTTGGAAGACCATCACGTAATTCCAATGCGACTGACTAGTCTGACTAGCTGCTGTCAACACTGCAAAACACCATGGTCAACTTTTGTTGTGTGGTTGGCTGTTCCAATAAGGCAGGAAAAACAAAACAATTATCAGGAAAAAAATAAGACAGTTATGGATCATCTTAATCAATTGCAAAGATGTCAAGGCAGGCAGCGGTCAGTACAGATCTGCTCAGATCATGTCATATGTGGTGAGTCATTTTAACTAGGTATAGCTTTCCAAATGTAAGGCTCGCTATCCAAGTAAGAGTCAACAAGAAATCTTACT
This sequence comes from Centroberyx gerrardi, assembly GCF_048128805.1. Classification (NCBI taxonomy): domain Eukaryota; kingdom Metazoa; phylum Chordata; class Actinopteri; order Beryciformes; family Berycidae; genus Centroberyx; species Centroberyx gerrardi. The sequence goes on along the minus strand of NC_136011.1, from coordinate 5,373,124 downwards.
CAACTTTAAAGAAATGAATGATTGCTTGCATACACAACATGAACTACAGCTTTCACTTCTTAGACACACAAAAGAGGCATCACAGATTTGTTAACACGGCTGTTGATTTACCTAGTGTTACCTAAGGTAGCTAAGTGTAGGGCATTAGCATGACTATCACGTTACTTCCCTAAACTTTAACTGAAATTGCTGTTTTTTCTTAACACTAATCAGATAACACTCTTATTTTAAAGGGTGTGAAAGGCAAACTGAAATGGGTGTCATAAAATTGCTTATATTGAGTCTTACAGAGTGAAGTTTTTCAGCGTGAAGGTTCACCAGCAAGCCTCTATAACACCAAGGTGCTGCTCTATTGCAAATCTAATCAACTTCTGATTGGTGGAGCTGACTACAGGCTAGTGTTACATTACTTCTGATTGGCGGAGCTGACTACAGGCTCTTGACACTCATATCCAATCTACTGCCAGTGTATCAGGAGCAGGCTACAGTAGAATGGCAGTGAGAAGTGTGAAATACTGACAAAAATTTGCCTCACTCTGCACTTTAGGAATGAACAGAGGCTGCATCTATTTTTGAATGCGAATTTCTAAGCACAACCTGAGCAAGAACTATCGCTGGGACCAAAGCAGGATGATGTGGAACAACCATGTCCAACCACTGCTGTTCCAATAAATATTGAGGAACTCTGCAAAATATATAAGATACAAAACTCACTTTTTAGCTTCCAGAGCTTGAGTTGAGTGGTGGGAAAAAAAACTCAAGTATCTACAATTCTTGGTAGAGATCTGATGATTCTGCTAATGCTCTTTACCTTCATATATCGTTTTACATTTATTGACTGTATTTCTAACTACCAAGTCTCTGTTTATTGCTATTTCCATCCATACCAAATCTCCATTTGTCGATTTCTTAATTTGACTTTAGTTCTGCTGCTGAAACGATGAAAGTCCCCCACGGGGATCATTAAAGTTTCATGTGATCTGATCTCATCTGATCTCGTCTCTTAACATGTCGATGTGTGTGTCTGCATCCAGCAGTGGTCTGTTAGGATAAAGCTCCAGCACGGCAGAAGGAAGGGAGAATTCACTGGCTCTTATCCCAGTTTCAATGCCCTGTGGGGGGGAACGGAGGCTCATGACCCTCCATGCCAACTAAGCCACCACAATCTGTTCACCCAGCTAGTGACAACTGGTCTGTGTGTGTGTTTGATTAAAAATCAGAAATCAGATTGCTGTGTGTGTGTGTGTGTGTGTGTGTGTGCATGCCTCCACAAGGAAGCTGGAAGTTAGAGCCTTTTTTACACCGTTGAGACTTTTGGGTTGAATCTAACTGAATAGCGGAGTGTGGGACGAATAACAATGTGTGTGACGCACGTTGACAGGCTGACGCAGGCTGTGTGTGTGTGTGTGTGTGTGTGTGTGTGTGTGTGTGTGTGTGTGTGTGTGTTGTGTGTGTGTTTGATGAACAGTGAGTATTTACCTTGGTGATGTGTCATAACAGCGATGTGCCAAGCTGAAGGTCGCTGCGTCTTTCAGGATCACTGTGAGTAACTCTGGCTGGGTAAAGCACGCACATCCCTCCCTCCCTCTCTCTTTCTCTTCTTTACTTTTTTCTCTCTCTCTGTCTTTCTCTCTTCGTGCCATTCTCTCTCTTACTTCTTCAACCCCGTTTTGTCCTCTCTATAACCCTCTTTCCCTCGTTCCTCAACTGCTTTCTCTCCCCCTAAACCTCATTCTATTCTTCACGTCTCTTTCTCTCTCTCTTTCTCTCTCTCTCTCACACACACTCTCTCTGCTCCAGATTTTTTTTTTTTTTTTTTTTGCCTATTCCTATTTAAGAATTTGTTCACGCAGACAGAGACACAGCTTCAGAAAGCAGAGAGACAACTGAACAAGACCTCCAATACACAGGTCATGATAGTCACAGTCATACATCCACCCCTTGGATACACACACACACACACACACACACACACACACACACACACACACACAAACCAGGGGTGTCAAATCCCTAAACCGCCTGCATCTAATATCATTTGTCATCAACAACATTTATCAACAAGAGAAACTGACTGTGTTGTGCATGAATTTACAACCTAATAAATGAAAACGTAGCCTGCAATTCCCAATTAACAACTATGGCACGGATGCACACACACACACTTTAATGAATAATAGATAACTTCAGCAGACCCAAGAGTCACAAGTTCCATTCCAAGAGGATTTCAAGAGGCAACCACCGATTTCAAATATTTCTATAATAACACTAATCACCAGACAGATGCCTTTAAATTTTTGCAAAAGTGAAAGATCTACTAGCCACTTTGCCACTTGAGGAATGCGGTATACTTTCTGCAGAAACAAAATTTAGCTTGTTCATAGGAACAAGGACACATTTGTGGATAAAACAAAAAGCTGCATTGGCTTTGGCCTCTGCAGTTTATACATCTGTCTATAAATCTGCAATTGGTCTAAAACATCACATGACTGGTTTTGTGGAAAGGTGTCTCCATTTCCCTTTCTGGTTGTTTGTCGCATTCCGATACGATACAGAGCCACAGCAAGTATACACACATTTATAAACGGCGACGTCTTTTAATGTTGTTCAATTGTGTCTTTTATATCCCCAAATCTACTTTGTCTGCTAAGTGATTAAGTTGGCAGATGAAATTTGGATTCAGAAAAATTGAGTGTCATATTGTGCATGTAGTTAGTAGATGCTGGATGGTATGGCGGTCAGATGACAGCCTGTGGTCTGATCAGGAAGCCCCCCTGGGTAGAAATGTACTGGAACATGATGTGACTGACTGCTTTCCCCCCGACATCAAAGGGTTAAACACACCTGCATCTGCTCCCTGTACAGCCTGCAGCTTGCTGGGAAGCGTGTGTGTGTGTGTGTGTGTGTGTGTGTGTGAGACTGACAGGGAGAGATGAGAGAATAAACAGTGGATTCTGTATTGCGAGTAAGTGTATGGATACAGTACAGTATATGCATCTGTGTGTGTGTGTGTGTGTGTGTGTGTGTGTGTGACTTGTTTATTCTCCAGGGTTTCAAACACTGCAGAGCGCTGGGATATTTTTAAGGCTGGGATCGGAGCCCGGCTGAAGTGGCGGAGCTGTGAAAAGGGGATGCGGGAGGGGGGGGGGGGGGGGGGGGGGGATGGAGGGATGTCGACGCATGCCATTCACTTCCTGCTTTCACTGTCAGTCAGCTTTCCTGTAGTCACGAAAGACTATGTATGTAGAGTAGGGATGAGCGAGCTGCGTTTATTTGCCTTTCAAAAGTTTATATGAGGTTATATAAGCCAGTATAGTGGAACGACAGTGGAAAGAGAAACATTTAACATCATCCCTACAGCCATGTCTGTAGAAATAGAGCAGTTAGGTGTGTTTGCTCAGGGACACTCACTGGTACTGAGGAGCTATCTGCTGTTCCTATTATATCCACTTCATGAAAGCTTTTCCATTGTCTGTTCTAAACAGCCGGTGTCTGGTAGCTCTTTCCTGGGAAAAATCCTCTGATGCGTTTTATGTTTCTGGTTTGTTTGGAATAAACAGAAGAAGAAGAACTGGGTAGTTAGCATGAGCAGTGATAGCCACCATGGTTGAACAGACAAAGAAAAGAGAAACTCAAACTGCATCAACAGAAAATCCAAGGAAAAAGACGTCACAGTGCTGGACACACTGATTTGACAAATGATCTAATCCGATCCAGCTTCATCAGGACTAAAATGGAAATGACATAATCGATTCTTTTTGATATTTTAAGTGCTTGAAATAAATTTTTGCCACATCGTCTGCAGAGAACACTACAACAACAAATACATCTTTGTTTTACCTCTGTTCTTTGTACAAACATGGACTAGGTTGGGGAAAAAAAGCACTATCCAACTCTACCCAACCTACTGCACTGTGTGTGTATGCATGCGTGTGTGTGTGTGTCTCTCTTTGTGGAAACCCTCAAGAAACACACTTACATCGCTGCTGACGGAGGAGAAAATTATCTGGGGAATATTAATTTGACAGTAGCGTCAATGCGGTGCTCTGTGCTGTAATTGAAAGAGAAAAAAGACGTATTTGCCTGCAATTTAAATGACGATTCATGTTGCCATTCAGTCAGATCAAGGAGAGCAACTGCAGGAAGCTGGGAGAGATACTGATGGAGGAAAAAAATGAGAGAAAGAGAAATAGAGAGAGAGAGAGAGAGAGAGAGAGAGAGAGAGAGAGAGAGAGAGAGAGAGAGAGAGAGAGAGAGAGAGAGAGAGAACAGAGGATGCAGTATGTGGGTGTACGCTCTGGGCTGAACTAGTGATGACACTCTAATTTCCTGCCAGAAGCTCAATGTGTGTGTGTGTGTGTGTGTACGAGTGTGTGTTATAGTATACAGTTGTTTGTGCTCCTCCAGTGCCGTTTTACCTCAGTGTAACTCAATCCGAACACGCCTGCTTACTGTATTTACCACGCAAATAGAAAAGAGAGATAAGGAGAGAGCTGTTTATATTAAGTAAAGGGTTTTGTATGGAAAGAGTAATGGATGAAGCATTTTCTAGTGAAGAGAAATACATCTAAAGAGAGAGGGGAGGGTGGCGGGGGGGTGGGTCATGTATCCTCTGTGGATGCCAATATTAGACGATACATTTTCTCATAATGTAGCATCAAATATATGTGTACCTTTGTGCACGTCAGCGACTTTGAACGGTCATACCGCACCGGTGTGTCGTACATGAGCCATCCAGAGACTTATGGGCCGAGTCAGGCATAAAGCAAGACTGGAAGCAATACTAGCAGGCTGTCAGTCTTACAAAGTTGTCATTTCTCGCCATTTTAAAGTCTGCAGACAGCGGAGACATGTATGTCAATATCAACACGGCTTGCATCATGACAGCTGAACAAATACAACATCGATGTCGGTTCACGGACGATCTAAAAATACATGATTCGGATGGGAATCTATGCGTCGGGGATGAGTGCGTTATCTTTGCTCTGCTCTTAGCTCTGCCTCGCCTTTTGCAGCTATACTGCCTGCTAAAAAGTATGTAACGGGCAGTAAGGTGGGTGATTCTTTTGAGATAGCCTCCCCAAAGGTCACAGGTTGGATCCCAGCAAGAGCCAATGTGATCAACAGCCATGCATCCTCTCAAATTGTCCATGAGCAAGACAGCGCATCCCTACTTGCTCATTCATTGTAAGTCACTCACTTTAAGAACGTGAGTAAGAACGTCCGCTACAATAAACTGTAAATGTAAATGCAATACACAAAAACTATCAACATATTAAACTCGATCCATGACACAATAGATAGATAGTTAGATATGGCTTCCAAACAAATTGCTGGAACTTTTTGCTTGATCTTTGTTCTCGATTATAATGACAAAAACTAAAAGATGAAATTTTGGCGCCTATGTCATTTATTGTGCCATTTTACTAATAGTAAACTCCAAAATGTTAAGCGAAGCTACTATTATCCTAATGGCTGTTAAAGCTGAACAAGGCATCGTCGCACTCTGGAGCCCCCTACTGGCAGTGACAGATAACTGTTTGAATTTTTGAGAAGTTGAAGGACTTCATTACCCATAAGTCATGTAATGTGTCATTAGACCTACATGACTTCTTCTTCGTGTGTGTTGGGGCGAAGGTGGTGAAGAGGTTCAGCCATCGTTGGTGAGTCCAGCTTTCTCTGGATGGAGCGCTCCACTCTCTGCTGTTTAGCAGCTTTGGACACCTTTGGATTTTGCTTCTAAGTTTCGATTCGTCAACCATACCTTAAACCAGAATTTAAAGAGTGGCCATCTGCTATTGGCTGATCTTTGGTGCCAGGTGATGTCACCACCTGTTGTACTCTATAGAAGGTGACATCACCTGGCACAAACACCAGCCAATAGCAGATGGCCAGTTCAGTACCTTACCTTTCACCATCAGGTGTCAGGCTTCACCACAGATTTGGGTGGGGTTTAGTTACTCTTTAATTTGGGCAAATAAGGGTGGGAATGGGACGTTCTTCTCTGCTGCAGCCCCACTTTGTGATTTAGGCTAATAAGATGGGTGTATTTTTACATTAAAATCTTGTCGAGTGCAGCTTTAAATGACAGGCAGTCTGAGGTTTTAGACACAGCCAGTGAAATGTCTAAAAAAAAAATCCGAAACACGTCTAATCTTGGTGTCTTTTTTTATCGGGAAGTGGGTCAGTAAGGTGGTGGGAGCCTACAGATATTTGGCAGGAAACTCATTAAGTGTTGACCTGGGGGCCTGGTGGATTATGGGATGGCGGAGGGAGGTCAGGGACACACACGCACACGCCTACACACACGGACCTGGATGAAGGAATGCAAGCACACGTACATGCATATACACACACGCTTATTATGGGATGGTGGGGGAGGTCAACGAAGGTCCCTGGCAATGTTAGGTTGGAGCCAGCCGCTTGTGTGGGTGTGTGCGAGCGTATGTGTGTAAATGTGTGTGTGTGAGTGTGTGCAAGGTTGTGTAATATGTGTGTGTGTGTGTGTGTGTGTGTGTGTGTGTGTGTGTGTGTGATCAGAGGTCCTATGCTAGGGACAGGGCCGCTAACTAGGCCAACAGCTGCTTCCCTGGCAATTCATTTCCATTCAGCTTTGAAGCCCTTTTTCCCTATTATTTCAACAGAGGAACATTTTGCATATTAATGGAGCTTATATTCACGCCGCTTCGACACTGTCCATCTCACACACACACACACACACACACACACACACCTCATCAACAACATGCATGTGCACACAGGCAGACAGACAGGCACAGGCACACACACACACACATTCAAAAACCCTTTGTAGAACACAAGTGTCCAGGTGTTAGCTCCAAGCCTGCTTTGTGTGTTATGTATTCAGAAAGATGCAGCCTATTCACCTTCTGTATGTGTGTGTGTGTGTGTGTGTGTATGTATTGCAGTGTGGGTGGTTATGATTGTGCGCTGGTTATAGCACGGAAATGAGGCTTGGTTTAAATTCAGAAAAGCCACCGCTCTGTCCTTCCACCGCCTATTGTATGTGTGTGTGTGTGTGTGTGTGTGTGTGTGTGTGTGTGTGGTTTTGCATGTGTGTGTGTCCTTTGATGCCGGGACAGAAGGCCAGCTCTCTCGTTCAAAGAGTTCCTGCGTTTCTGTTCTCTGTCCTCTCCCTGTACACTCCACAAAAAGACGAATGCTCAGAACAAAATGCTGGATGACCAACACAGACACGTACACACACACACACACACACACTCTTGCTCGCTCTCTTTCTGTCCCTCCTTTCCTCTCTGTATCTGTCGTTCTCTTTCAAAAACACACACACACACACACACACAAACACACACACTGTCTCTCTTCCTCTATCCCTCTCTCTCTTTTTCCAAACACGCTCTTCTCTTCCTCTGTCCCTCCCTTCTTCTCTGTCCATCATTCTCTCTGACACACACACAAACACACACACACACATACACAGTGAGGTGCATTGAAGCGAAGCAGAGCACACAGCTGTGAACCAGCCCAGAGGCCTGTCCTCTCTCTCTCTCCCTCTCTCTCTCTCCCTCTCTCTCTCTCTCTCTGACAGCCTGAACCACTGGGACACAACCAGAGGCGAAAGCAGGTCAACATGGGAAGCAGGGCAATGTGAGTGTGTGTGTGTGAGAGAGAGAGAAAGAGAGAGAAATAGTGTGTGTGTGTGTGTGTGTGTGTGCGACAGTGGGACGGTAGGACAGGTTGATCCAAAGAACTGTCAGCGTTTGCTCTTTAATTAGAATATTCATCACACACACACACACACACACACTGGTTAAGCTGTGTGTTTGAGGGTTGATAAATGACCGTAGTCACTGGTCAGCCTCTCTTTTTGCTTCCTCTACCTCTGAGCAGCTGCTCTGCCACATGCTCACTAAGAGTTTTAGAAGGGGCGCGCGTGTGTGTGTGTTTGAGTGTGGGTGTTGGTCATTTGGTCTTATAATTAATCTTCTTTATAATTTGCCTTAAAACAAGTGGAAGTTAGTTTTTCCCTCAGGCTGGGGACACACTGCATGACTTTTAGGCTCATCTGAGCCATGATTTGGCTTCACAACTCATTTTCAAGATGGGACCAAGTTCATGCAGGTTTGTGGCGTCATGCAGATGATCTTGTAGTATGTGAGGGTTCGGGACTTTCATTTCTTGCATTCCAATCCAGTCGGGATCATCACAATTATTTCAAACGTGTCTGATTTTCACGACTGGAATCCTGTAGTGTGAGCTGGTCAACTACTCAAATCTGAGGTTGGGGGTTTGTGTTTTGCCCTTGCTACACAGCATAGCTTTTAAGCTTGTTTACTGGAAGGAACTGTAAAACTAAAATACAAAAAAAAACTATAAAGAATATACATAAACATGTCTTGCTGACGTGAATATGCTTACGTACATCACAAGTTATAAGATGTAAGAATGGAGCTTCCGTGTAAAAACGTGTTCAACACAATTTCCACTCAATTAGCCGACAATTGACATTTGCACATTTAGCTTGAGGCTAACATGTAATGGAAAACTTCATAGTGATGCTAACTAAATTAGCATTCATCGTTTCACACTAAATACTTGTCAAATGCTACAGGAAAAAAATAAACTTTAAGAGTTACTTCAACAACAAGACAAGTAATCAACTTACAGACTTATATTTTCCAAAGCCGTGTAAGGTAAAAAAATTGACAATATCCCATGTATTTCAATGAGACGTATGCATTGACGGATGATATGGATGGATGGAGTGTGCGTGAAAATATCACATAATGTACACTCAAGGTGGGCAGCATATTCTAGTCTTTTCACAGTCTGTTCAGTCTTGTAGTGGGTCCCCTGCCTGTGTCTGCGCCATTTGGTTTTCCAGTGGAATGTTAAAGGTTTGGTTCTGTGTGTGTGGGAGGGGAATATGCAGATGAAACCCTGCCAACATCCTTTGAAAGTTGCAATTACCAAATATATGTTTGGGTGATGGACACTTCTTTATAGAAGCCCATTCCCGCCACTCAATAAAATAAAAAACGACTCAATTGTGAGTTTTTTTCTCGCAATTCTGACTTTATTTCTCAGAATTCAGACTTTTTTTTTCTCGTGCAAAAAAAAAAAAGTCAGAATTCCGAGATATAAAGTCAGAATTCTGAGAAATAAAGTCAGAATTTAGTTGTTTTTTATTTTATTGAGTGGCGGGAATACTTCTTTCATACTCATGCGAAAAAAAAAACAATGTAAAAAGACATACAAAGACATTTATGTATTGGAAAAAAACATATATGGGCCTTGGTCCCTGACTGAGCGACAATGCATTAATACTACAAGTCTGTACAATCGCGGGATGAGAAGCGTTTCTGTCATGTGTAAAAACGCCCAGCAGGGTTTGTTTGATGGATAATGAGAAACGGACTTCTTACACAATCAAACCGAGCTTCAGACCTTGTCCAATTGTCTCAAACGATCATCCTTTGTTGGCACAAAAAAAGAGCTGCTGGCAGCCAAGCAGAGGATTCACCAGCAATTTAGATTACAGCCCCTTTTTTTCTGTAATCATAGTGTAATTATGGGTCTAGTAGACAGAGAGAAAATTTGACATGGCTGGCTGTGTTCCCTACCAAGAGGCATATCATACGGCTGAATAGGTGCTGGTGTAATGGTCAGATTGGTTCACACCTTGAGGAATGTAAACCAAAGAAAACCAGTTTCCCTCTTGCTCCTATACATACAGTAGTCTCTTCCCTGGGTAAATAAGTCAGATTTAAAAGAGGAGAGAGACTCACAGACAGAGAGACAGACACAGGCAGATGCGAACAGGACGACAGACAGGCATATCTATGGTAGCTGTCACAAATGCTCGGAAAGGAGAGGATGATGGGTAACGGGAAGTGCAGCCGGGGGCCGCCCATCCGTGGCGTGACAGATCGGGGGGGGATTGACAAGGAGAGAGAGAGAAAGAGAGTCGGTTTCATACGGTCAACGTAATTCAGGCTTCACACCTTTTTTACTGTGTGTGTGTGTGTCAATTTCGATATATCGTCCCATCCCTAACATACATACTCTAACACACACACACACACACACCCACACACACACACACACAGCTCTGAGTTACAATTACAAACTCATCTCTCTTCAGTACCACTCCATTAACACCCAGTGCTTCTTGTCTCTCATATTGGACTGTGAGTACCATGCAATGATTTGATGATTGATCATTTCTATTGATTTCATTTGCAGCTCTGATATCTGCTGGCTGCTGCACCAACTCCTGTAGGAGTGTAAAGCTTTGGGACAGGTGAGTCACACACACACATACACACACACACACACACACACACACACACACACACACACACACATACACACAGTCAATAGAACTAGGTAAAAATAGTATGTATTCTTAGCTGTTTTTGTCTTTTTATCTAAAAATAAACGCTTTGATCAATTTTTAGGCCAAGACAGGACCCTTTTGGTGGAGGTGGGTCCCTGCTTGCAATATAGGACAGGGCAGATCATTGTGTGTGTGTGTGTGTGTGTGTATCAGGGGTCACCCTGGCGTGACCCCAGCCTTAATGTGCTGGCCGCAGGGTGAGTGATGGCGGCGGGTTAATATTTAATGATGAAGCACTTCTTAATGGGCGAATAAATCAGCCTCTGGCTTTACCTGGAGAGGACGGCTCCCTGCATTCTGCTGAGCACAGCGTCCACACACACACACACACACACACACACACACACACATACAGACACACATGCATACACACGCAGTAATTGTAGTGTTTCCTTCTTGTCTTTCAGCTTTGATGCCTCCTGACCATGACATGCCTCCTGATCAGATGCTGCTGTGACAACACACACCCAAGAGAGAGAGAGAGAGAGAGAGAGAGAGAGAGAGAGAGAGAGAGAGAGAGAGAGAGAGAGAGAGAGAGAGAGAGAGAGAGAGAGAGAGGATTGATAGAATTGTGGGTGAATGGATAAATGGGTGGGCCTATGGACCTATGGGTGGATGGACAGATGATGATGAAATTAAAAATTTGACTGAAAATCCAGCAGTGAAGGGCGAAATCGACAGAAACAAACGGATAAACGAAACAAGGCGGCAAAACACTGGAGACACTTGAACCCGTGTTAGCGTAAAAGAGCACAACACTCTCTCTCTCCGCCCCCTGTCTGCTGCTGCTATGCATTTCCCGTGGACCACCCGGAAAAAACGCGGGCGAAGCCTCACCCGCGCGTTGCCAAAACGAAGAGAGGAAAAAAGATATATGACAAGACAGCTGAGAATCTTTTCTGTTGCCAACAAAAATAGTCCTACCTCTTTGGACAGAGAGAACCTGTGGATGAAATGACCTGTGTAGAGTGGTAACGCTGGAGGTTACAGCCCCTTCTTCTCCATAATTACAAAGCTATTGATCATTCCAAAACTTAATATCAGTAACTTCTTTTACAAAAGCGTAGCTGGCATGGAACTAAAGCACATTTCTTAGTCATTTTTCAGATAGTTTTCTTCTTTGAGGATCTGTGTTTACAGCGGAATTTCACGTAGAAACGGAAATGGATTTGGGTATTTTGGAATGAAACCTTTCAATGGCACAGTGATGATTAATTAAAATTTGGCACAGTGGGTTCATCAAATTTGACACAGAAGGCATCAACAGACCTTTCAGCCTCAGATTTGAGGAAAATAAGCGACTGCTAATAGAGAAACAAGCTCGTCGCCACAGTATTTCAAGCTTCTGAATACAATTTTGTGTAATTATGACAGATTTGGCAAGGGCGCTGTAATTTGAAGGGTTACTGAGAGAACTGAGGGATGAAATGACACGTATGGAGGAATTATGTCCTTGTTTGTGGGAAGAAGAGAAGGTTTGGTAATTCACTGCTCCTTGTTCAACTGTTGTGTGAAGGTCCATTCCTATACTGACAGTGTTATAGTACTCTAAACCTTGTGTCAACGTTCATACAGTCATACAGCACACATGGCGGCTGCGTGTGTGCGCTCATCATTTTCCGACACACCCAGGTATCTAGTTACGGACAACACATCTATATTAATGTTTCAAGTTTGCCATAAAACAAATAGTGAGAATTAAAGGGCCTATGGGATATACTGCGGATATCAAACGTTTTACATTTTTATACATTTTATTGCCTTGAGGCCTGAAATGAAAAAAACCCATTACTGTAAATAATCCAGACTCTTCCCATGTGGATATAGTAACCAGAAAAATCAAGGTAAAAACAACACGACTCATTTCTGATAATATATTAAAAATGGAAAACAGGTTGGTTTTGTGCTGATAACAGCAGTAAAGCCCGATTTGCTTGGAACTAGTATTATGTAGGGGCCTAATGTGAGTCTCGGGATATAATATTATAATGGATTTTACAATATATCACTTCTGGATTTAGCAAAGCAAAATGTGAATTTTGCACCGAAAATGCATCAAAACCATCGATAGATTCCACTACTGCCTCCATCTTTCATGACAGGAGGAAGATGTAGAAGAAGAAGAAATTTGCTGTCATTTTCTAGTTATTATTATTATTATTATTAAATTACAGACATGGCAAGATTTGCACGGTATTAAAATCGCTGAACATCCCCCAGGTAATATGAATCTCGTGCGAATAAGGCTGAAGTCTGTATGGATCCGTCTCTACTACCAACTTAGCTCATTTAGATTTAGGATTCAAGAGTTCACTCACATTCCAGAGAGCAAGCTCAACAAGCAGAATCCTTCCATGTGACATGCAGTCAGTTTTAGTAAAATGATTTTCGAGCCCCATCGGCAGGTTCTGCAATATTCATGAATGTCCGATTTTTCGTCACACATCGGTGGAGGAGTGACGGCTGTGAAGCATCAGTTTGGCTTGAGGTGGAGATTGTGTGTGTGTGTGTGTGTGTGTGTGGGGGGGGTGTATTTCTCTTTAAAAGCAACAGTGTTATTAGCATCTTTACGTTCAAGCCAGTCAAGATGTGTTGTCCCAAACGAGCTGCATGGATGTGCTGAAAATTTTTTAACAGTGCATACACACAGACACTCTCATAAAAACACACACATATACACACACACACACACGTTCACACACCTTTACCCCGAATCCATACTGTATAACCTCTTCTCCCTGTGATTTTTAAGATTTTGGTGACAGACGAAAACCAGACAAGAACTATAATATATTATCAAAGACCTTTATGTTTTTAAAAAGTCAAGAGTAGTATATCTGCTTAGTTTTATAAATATATAACAACTACAGTTATTATTTTTGACGTCTTGGTATTATATAACTAATTATTATATCCAGAGATGTATGTATAAGCTAATAAAGTGTCTTTATGTAAAAAAGACTGCTCCTTTTATTATATATCACAGACACACACACACACATGTATATACTGTATGCACAAACACAAATAAAAACTGTATATGTATTTATATATTTAACAGATTTGTATTAGGATGAAGTGAACCACTAACACAAATATTTTAAATATTGATAATATGGTAAGTTTGTGAGGCAAGGGAGTTGGATAATATTGGCTTTAACAAGGATGTTGATTTTTAATTTTAATGAAATTACACTGAATAAATAATAGTAATCAGACACAATAATAAAGGTTTCATAAAAAAATGGTATTAGCCTTAACCACCAGTCTACATGACCTTAAATTTTGGTTATCTCCTTCAAGTTCAGTATATACTGTAAACCACTGAATACCGATCTGGCCGAACTTGATTCAAGAGTTTTCTTGAATCAGTCATCATTTTCTTGATACCAGTGGAGTGATCTGCCTTGATGTTGACTTTGTGTTTCTAGAACAATTGAAACTTCATTGGAAATAAGTGGACTTTGGCCAAATCTTCCACTTGTTTTAAGAAAAAATGAATTTTTTGGATAAGACACTGAAGAAATTGTTAGAGGTCCCATATTCTCCACTGTCCAGTGTTTTATTTTCTGTCTTGAGGTCCATTCAAAGCTGTTTGTGTGGTGTCATGTACGAAAAACACTCTCAATCCATTTTTACACGTTCATTTTCCAGCATCTCTCTGAGCCTTACCAAGAACAGGCTGTTTCTGTCACTGTGTCTTTAAGGCTCATTAATATTAACGACCCTCTGTTCTGATTGGCTAACCGTTTCAAGAGTGAAACGTGAGACACCGCGGCCCGGCAGCTACAGGTAGGGAAAACTCTCCGGTAATAAACAATGACAACCGCTCAACCGCTTTGAAAAAAACACTTTGTTAGTCTATTATTTCTTACAAAAATGATAATGAGTGAACCTTTGTGATGCCACAAAGTTACGGAAGTCCAAACGGCTCGTTTAGAGGCTCGCTTTTCTAATATGGATTGTGTGGATTTAGTTGGCGACCGTGCGTTTTGATACTTTCACCATGTTTAGATAGCAGATCCAACTCCTTTATAATCACAGAAGGGGGAATCCTGTTTTACATCATATGGGACTTTTAAACCGTATATTTTTTGCAGTGCAAGACTTATTTGGGCCTGGAAGAAATCCAAGGTGCATCTGACATGAAGCCCAGGTAAGTCCGGTCTGAACCCCAGTAAATCCTGGCATGATGAGAGCAAAGTTTGCGACCGTGTCATTGCATTGCACTGGGATGTTTGGAGGAGAAGGAGAATCCAAAGCAAATGGTTCTCTCTCCTTTCTAATCCCTCTCATTACTTTTTATCTGCTGACGGGCAAAAAAAAAAAAAAAAAAGTCTGCATAATCAAAATCTGGCCCCATAAAGACAGAGGAAATCATAAAAGACAGAAGCCAAGCCAAACTCAGCAGGTTTGTTTGGTCTCTGTTTATCGTCTCCTGGGTCTTTAAGGTGATTACTGGCCAAATAAATATAGAAGCGGAGCCAGTTATAGCCCGAGTCTGGACAGCAGCAGCCATTGTTGCTTTACCAACCTGCTCCTTGCTCGCTGGTAACCTGTGATTCTGCTTCTTTGTGCTAGAGAAGCTGTTTCAGAGTATACAGGATCAATATTTACCTTTCATTAAAATTCAGATACCAGCCAGTCAGTGTGGTCCATCTCTGATATGATGCAGGTTCCTCCCTTACCGCAGCGATTCAATATGTTTTTATTATTATTTTTATATCAGATGTCTGACCAGAGGAATCATTCCAGTGTGGTGTGGGTGGATTTGACTCAACAGTCTGTAAAACCTGCAGTGAAACCTGCCTAACACACCTAAAATTTCATTAGTCTGGCTTTAAATGGAGAGTTTTTGTGTCCCATGATGGTCTGAATGCTGTTTCAGAGGCTTTTCCACCTGGACAAGAACACTATTCTGGGGGAAACACTGAATCCTTGTTATAATCTTGAATTTTTGGGGCGTGAAAATGATCAAATTTGACGATATCAGCACAAAATATCAGCTTCAATCCAAAAATATTGCGACCAAACTCTTTATCGGTGGCTCTGTCTTGCATAAACTGCTTGTGTTTTAACATACGTGATCAATTCAGCACCCAATTGCTGCCATATATACTGGTTTATGATAATCACTCTCAGTGTGACAGCGTAGGACTTTGCTTAATGTGTACACACTGCTGCCCCATCAATAAAACCCCTTGCCGTGTGTGTGTGTGTGTGTGTATCTGTTCACTGTAAGCAAATCAAGCATACTTTATTTACTCATTTAATTATAGTACTTGTATATGTGTGTGTTACTCTTTCGCTCGGCGTGTGTGTGTGTGTTCGCACACAGTGAACAGATTGATTTCTCGCTGGCTGCCTGCCATCGGAAATGGTCCCCTATTATTTATTAGCTGGGATGGCGAGGGATCAAACAAATTTGAATATGAACCGCCCACGTGCAGTTCACCCTGCGCTCAGCCAGGCGCACACACACACACACACACACACACACACACACACACACACACACACATACACACACACACACACACACACAAGCAGTATAATATCCCAAACCTACTGTTATATTTACATCTCCCTCTCTCTCACTCCCTCACATATATATAGAGGGAGTGCTGTGCTTATTAAGGTGTATCACTGTCAGCAGTAGACTTATACACAAACTCACACACACACACACACACACACACTCGTGCCTCCACTCTGCAATGCAGCAGCGGTAGATTCCTGGTGGCTCTGTCTTTCCATCTTGCCTGCAGACAGTGTCAGTGTGCCAGTATACCCATCCATCCCTATTCCTCCTTGACTTGTCTGTGCTGGTGAATCACCCTGTCTGACTTGTCTGTCTGTCTCTGGCTCTGTCCATGTATCTGACAATACCAATCTGTCTTTGCAAATCTCCCAGTTTGTTGTAGCGTTTTTTTTGTTTTTTTCAAAGGCCCTTCTAGTTTTCTTATTAGATAGTACACAATCGAGAGTGACAGGAAAAATGGGAGAGGGTGGCACATGTGATGGGCTCTATTTAAACTGTTATAGACATTAAGCACCTTAGCCCAAGAGTTCCCAAGTCGTTTTCAAGTTAAAGGTGCTACATGTAACATTTTAAAATCATTACCGCATTCATTTTGAGACAATAGTATAATTAAACAAACAAGACCATCAATGAGAAAGTCAGCCTCTACCAGTCTCTACACTGTATTTTACAATGTGTGGTAACTGGTCAGATTTGGCAGGAAATCTGCTGGATTGCTTTACGGCACAAAACAGTTAGAGGGCGCTGTTCTTCCAAAGCAAACAGAGTTTCTGGCAGCAGATGGTGGAAGGAGTGAAAGGAAGATGGAAAAATCACTTCCAACATGTTGATCCTCTTCAGGAAAGACAAAGACACCAGGAAGGGGGAGGGGGACAGGAAGCAACGGGGTTTATGGGAAATGTAGTCTTAATTTTGAGAAACATCAGCACTAACAATACCACTGTGGAATAGAGGTTTCCAATCGTCTCCACCATGGTCTCATTTGTTTACGGTAATTATACCAAGGTATCACAATTAATTTGACAATTGCTACATATAGCAACTTTAAAGACCTGAAACCAGATATGCATTCTGCCCATGGAGCCTGTATGTCATATGATTTTGTCCCTGGCACCCCCATCTGAGAAGATTTGTATTGTTAGATATAATTTTATAGTTGAGAAAATACCAGCGGAGAGAGCGCAACCTAAGATCAAACTAGTCATCCTTCTACATTCACGTATTGTGTGAATGTTTAGAAAATAACAATAATAGTGAAATTAAAATGTAATTTGGACCACCTAGAACCCCTACTGGATCCCCCTTGGGCAACTGCTGCCTGAGCCCACTGAGCCACCAGGATGCCAGCAACTCTTTTGAAACATGATTAACACAATGTGACGTTTCAAATAAGCAATGTGATTGGACAAACAGACCAATCCAAACATGCTGATAATTGCCATAAAGCTGTTAGCTGTGGTTTAGTGGGTGCTATACTAAGATAGTCAGTGATCCATGTCCTTTTTCCTATTTTTAAATTCTTATGTATGAGGAAAACTCAGTCAGTAGACATGGATTAGTAATAAGTCAGTAGTAATTAGTGAAAGCCATAATACCTGTGAGACCATTCTTTTTTATGATTACATGATTTATGATTTTTTATCATTAGACATACTTCAATCCTACCAACTGCAAGTATTGCATCACAATCATGGTAAAGAACATCCACTTGTGTATTATTGCTATAAAATGATACAATACCATATGATACAATACAATATGATACCATATGATACCATACAATACAATATGATACATATGATTCAATACAATACAATACAATATGATACATATGATTCAATACGATACCATATGATACAATATGATACAATATGATAACATATGATACAATACGATACAATATGATACCATATGATACCATACAATACCATATGATACAATACAATACAATATGATACATATGATTCAATACGATACCATATGATACAATATGATACAATACAATATAATATGATACCATATGATACAATACGATACAATATGATACCATACAATACCATATGTTACCATATGATACAATACAATACAATATGATACATATGATTCAATACGATACCATATGATACAATATGATACAATGCAATACAATACAATATGATACCATATGATACAATACAATATGATACCATATGATACAATACGATACCATATGATACAATACAATACAATATGATACCATATGATACAATACAATACGATACCATATGATACAATACAATACGATACCATATGATACAATACAATACAATATGATACCATATGATACAATACAATACGATACCATATGATACAATACAATACAATATGATACCATATGATACAATACAATACGATACCATATGATACAATACAATACAATATGATACCATATGATACAATACAATACGATACCATATGATACAATACAATATGATACCATATGATACAATACAATACAATATGATACCATATGATACAATACAATACAATATGATACCATATGATACAATACAATACGATACCATATGATACAATACAATATGATACCATATGATACAATACAATACGATACCATATGATACAATACAATATGATACCATATGATACAATACAATACAATACAATATGATACCATATGATACAATACAATACAATACAATATGATACAATACCATACAATACCATACAATGTAATACGGTATTGTATGATATGGTATCATACTATATTATATATGATATCATACAATATGACACTATATGATATCATACAATATGATACCATACTATACAATACAGTACCATATTGCCGCTGTGTGGGTGAAAACCTTGTATCTCCAGATTTCAGGAACTAAGAAACCAGCCTTGTTTTTAGCTTGACAACCATTGTTTTTTGTTTTATACAATGGGTTTTGAGAGTTTTTCGTAAGCCCAGGAGTAGTACAGTGTTGGAGTTACACGGTTTGTGATACGATACGACACAATCCGATACGATACCGTACAATATGGTACACTATTTCATCAACACTGGCTTTGGATCTAGTTTATTTTGCAGCTCAAGTGAGTAAGCCATGAATTTGCTTGGCCCTCCTACTTCCAACCCCGAGGCTGTGGACCTATTTTGGGTTTTGGCATGCAGATCTGTAGTAGTGGGCAGTTTGATGTCATTTAAAATGCTCTCTCCCTTTCTCTCTTTGTTCTGAATGGGCAGTCACAAGTGAGCAATGGGCAGTGGGGCGGACAGTCAGGATAAATGTAGGCATATATCATGTGCACATTAGTCCCTCGCATCCACATCACTCCTGTATTATGATGTTAGATCACACACACACACACACACACAGGCCAACCTTCCATCTCAAAAACATTAACACGATGCTTGCTTTTTGATAATCGTCTATCTTTTCATTTTTCTGTATGCCTGTCTTTCTCTCCCAATCCAAACAATATGGACACAGTCTACACAGAAATCACACACGCACACACACACCACTCACACAGACACACACACACACGCACAGACACTCCTTTCTGCCTCATTGACCCTGCTTGCTCTTACATAATTGTCTGCCGAGCCATGAACAACCGCTGGCTAACATGACCCCATCACGGTGGTAACAGACCTAAACTTCTTCTCCCGTGCCGTGATGTGATTATCAATGTTGCTCACTGGTTTAGTCTCAGTGGCCGGGCCGCACTAATCCTCTGGATTACGGAAACTCATTTTCCCAGGAGTCACTGCAGGCGCCCCGAGTGCTTTGGAGAATTTGTCACCCAGAAAAACAGCCTTGACTCAGAGAAAATGGGACATTTGTGCGCGCCCTTTCTCAGCGGGGCTGTATTTTTCCAACAAAAGGATACAGCTTTAATCACAAAAGGTAAAGTAGCTGTATCTTTTTTTTTTCTCAGAATGGGGGGATTGCTTTTTTACTCCTGCCAGCCTAAACCAAGTCATTATAAGATGGTGGGAACACAAGTTAGTTGTCCAGAAGCACTTCCAATGGTTGAATATTGGACGTTTTATTCCAAAATGAGATATTCATATATGTATACATATTCATATATGTATACATACGTATATATATATATATATATATATATATATATATATATATATAATAAGCTATTCTGACCAAATGGTTGCTGCAATGAATACCAGGCACCACCTTTTTTTTCAGGATTTTTTGAGACAATAATTTACAGCATACTACCACTCAATCGAGTTGCTGCACCATTTTGTATCCCTAAATTAAGCACCCAAATGCTTGCCATAGGGGTGGGATGCAAAATTGTGACATCAAGTGACCCGCTCACGTCGCATCGCGTCATTGGTTGCGTGTTTCTTCAGGTGGGAGGGGTTGAGAAGACGAGACATGACATGTTTCCTTTTCCCTCATGATGATGGGCGGCGAGTTATGATGCAGGACAGGTTCTCAGCTTAGGGGACTGTGTGTTTTTGTGTGTGTGTGTGTGTTTGTGGGTGGGTGGGTGGGTGGGTGTATGAGCGACAGCAGCTTGTCAGTTTGTATCAGAAATGTACACTGACAAGCCACAGCCTCTGCTACCAAATTGGTACGTTGGTTATAAACACTACTAAGGAACTTCTCATTTGATCAATTGCCATGCAAAAGGATAAAGGGTGATCATATTTGAAATGAGCTGACTTCAAATATCATTACTACAGGTATGTTAGAGGGAAATTATATATAGATCCAAAATTGCCGAACTTATCCTTTAATGCTCAAGTTACTTCCTAAAGTAAAACTCTTGATTTGCTCCTCATGAAATCGACGCTGTGCTATTTGAATGTTAAGACACTTCACACATTCAGTTTGACCATTATTGCCTCATTGCACGTGTCTCTGTGACTTTACAACCAAGTGTATAGATGATCCTCCCTTCCAGCTGTTCTGAGATCAGAGTGTTCAGACTGTAGACTGAATGAAAGTGGCTCTGAGCAGCGCTGTCTGTGTAATCATACAATGCACTCAACAGCAGCTTATTGAATTCTTGCTCATGCTCTCAGCTGATATCGCCTGCAGAGAACTGAATGTGCTTTGAACCTTTAAGCTCTTTCCGTGATTGACTAAACAGTGACACTGCTGCGATGGGAATACTAAGGACTGTGGATTTATTGCTCATAGATAATTTAAAAAAAGTCACTGCATTGACACCTGCAAAAATGAAGGTGTGGACAAAGTTCCTGTATCTAATATCATTTGCCAGCAAAACTTTATCCCTAGAAATGTAGTTGATATAAACAGGTTTCAAAGTGGAGCAATGACTGATGACTGACAAGATATTATTATTTGGTCAATGTGATAAATTATTTTGCGAAAGTCCTGAAGAAGGAGCAGTACCTTTATGCTGAAGCTTCTAATTTGAGAGTCTCAATATATGGGAACCAATAGTCAGCACAGTTTCATCAGCATAGATATCAGCACAGATATGGACAAAGGAGACCTTCCTCCCACAAAGAAAGAGTCTCATCTCATGATCAAGGACACAGCGTTAGGTAATGCTGGAGCATCCATCCATCCAGCTCAGCATGTTGAGGCTCAATCTAACCTGCTCCGCCTTGTTGAGGCTCCATCCCATGAGGCTCAAATGGCTGATGACTTCAGCTTCAGCACTCCTCCATTGGTTTTTATGATGATTACCACATGGATAGAGTTGGAAAGAGATACCTCTATGCCCCTCCATGTGACACATCTGGATTTGTGGCAGACTGCTGCTCACCCTGTGGATCCACTCTGGGCCGCCTGGATGAGTGGGAGCCACTTTGACTTGGAGAAGGAGGGATTTGGTGAGGAGCTCCTCTACGCTTCATCACATCTCTCTAGATTTGTGCTTGACTGCTCCCCACAGCATGGGCCATCTCTGGACCAGCTTGACAAATGGGAACCTGTAATCAGCACTGATTCTCACCTGATGCAGTTCCTCTCAGTCCTCCTGGAGGAGGAGGAACTTGATCAAAGCACATGTACGCTTCCTCAACACTGGTTTCTACATTTGTGGCTGCCTGCACTCCACACCATGGGCTTACTCAAGATCATCTTGATGAATGGCAGACAATTGTCAGAGCTGATTCGGAACTGAATCTGTTCCTCCAAGACTTAGAGAAGGAGGAAGAACAATGTCCTTTCATCATCAAGAGGGAAATGGTCAACTTGCGCACAGACTGAGGCCGCTGCTGAAAGCTCTGTCACCGTCCTGCATCAACCTGAATGTTGTGAGGGAACAAAAGTCACTTTCCTCTCTGCTGGACCTGACAATAACTCCACCTCAGAGGAGGCTCTCCCTGCGTCTTTTGCTGAATACACCCTGATTCACCTGCTTCAGCAAGGATCAACCAACCTGCTTCAGGAGTCAGAGGCTCCAGCCATCCAGGTTGAGGTTAAGGCTCCACCAAGCCTGATCCAGGAGGTTGAAACTATGAAGGTGGCCAAGGACAACCAGGCTGGTCAGCCTCCATCCATCTAGGAGGCTGACGCTGTAAAGGTCAATGTGCAAAACTGCCTGATGAAGCAGATCCATGTTCCATTCCCATCCATCCTACACCAGGAGATCCAGGCTGCAGGAAACAAGACAACCAGCACCTTGCACCAGGAGGCTTGTTCACATCAAGGCGTCTAGCAGTTTGTTCCATGAGACCAAGGACACAAATGATCTGTCCTGTGTGACCCTGCAGAAGACACTTTCACCCGTCCAGCTGGTCGAACCTACAGGACCTCAGAGTTCCAGTGCCAACGATAGACTGTCAACAAAACCCATTGTTGCTAGGCCATTTGCAATAGAGTGAAGGTTTATGTGCACAGAACATGTTTTTAATTAATGGTATAAGGTGGTATGATGAGCAAAAACAAATAGACACATTAAAATTATGGCTCATATTTAATGTATTTTGTTAAGTGAAATCCATAAGCTGATGTCCTCTCCAGTGATTCAGTGGCATGGCACATCATCCTGAACGGTTCAGCTGTCAAACCACTGTCAGACCACTTTTTTGAATCCATCCCAGCCTGGATATCTGCTGATCATCACGTATGACTGCAAACAGAACAAATCAGAACAAAGCAATAATGAACCACAGACTCCCATTCTCCACCAGGAACCAGTACATCCCTCATATTGCAGGAATTTAAACTGGGTTAGAGAATGTCCATTGATTCCACATGGTTGGTGAAACATGACATGAGCCAGACACGTTAATGAATGAGACATTGCTTCAACAAAACCAAGCGTTTCAAGTTCTATTCTAACAACCTTTCAAGAAGCAAGCACTGATTTTAAATATCTTTGCTAGAGTCAGGCTTAGAAAATAACACTAGTCACCAGGCAGACGCTTGTAAATTTAGCAAAAGTGAAAGATCTACTTGCCACTTTGCCACTTCGTCAACCCGTGTTCAGTTGTTTATATCCCAAAATCTACTTTGGCTGCCAAGAAATTAAATTGGCTGATGAAATTATGATGCCACTGTGGCCGGATTTTTGCTGTCAACGATAAAAACAAGAAGATCAAAATTGGACTAAAAGTGCCAGACCTTGCTGTACCCAATAGACACCCATGTAGAACCCTAACATGCACACACACACACACACACACACACACACACACGCACCACACACACACCACAAAGCACTTCAGCCTCTTAGTTCATTAGCTCTCCATTGAGAGATTATTCCTGGCGAAGACTAATCTTCATTCTAGTAGCTCGGTGCTATAATAGGCGCCCCATGACAATAAAGGGAAGCAACAATTAAGAGTTATCATGAAGAAATGAGTGGAGCAATTACTGGGAATAGACACATAGGGAGATGGCAGATAGACGTTTCTCTATGTACGATCACTCACATGCATAATACTGTGTGTATAAAATGTGCGTACACACACAAGCAAGAGGGAGGAAGGAGTTTAGGGGATTAAGGACGTAGCTATGTAATGAAATAACCATGTGACTGACCTTTCTTTCACTTTTTCTTTCTTTCTTTCTTTCCTCTATAGACCCTGTGGCAGTGCTGAAAGGGATGGACTCACCTACGGGTGGAGCACAATTTTCTCTCAGGAATGAAACTGTCACATTTATGAATGTTTGGGGGCAGTGGAATGCAAAAAGAATCTGACTGTATGCATTTAAATGGAAATCGTGCTTTCTTTTGCTACTATTAGTTTTTTCAGGGGGGGATTTGATTTTTTGTTGTTTTGGATGGATGGGAGTTGCTGAGTTTTCAAGGTATTTCTGCCTCTCTGGTTGTGAAATGTTTTATTAAAGAACAGAAATCAAAAAGTCAATTTTCTTTCCTTACTCCCTCTCATTTTCCCGGAGAATAGAGTTTGTTTAGCTGTTTTTGTTGCCTTGGTTGTAATCAATTCTTCATAATATCGGTTTGGTAACAGCTCAGATTGCAATTTCCCTTTTGATTACAGTGTAATCAGACAATATTAAAATACAACAAAAATTGACACAATTTTCTTGCTTCCAAGATACCTAAACTGTAATTCAACTGACCTTGATTTCTTTTACTTGGATTTTTATTGCTGGAATTGATTACAGCTTATGAAAACTAAAACATTGCTATTAGACAGAAAACAAGTCTCTGCAAAAATTTCCATCTTAACAAGTCATTTACCCACTCAATCTTAAAATCTTATTTTTATTAAAACAAGTCATAAATTATGGTAATTGAGTGAGATAATTCCATTTTCCAGTGCAGTTTTGTGCATTTCATTTTCCAGAAACCAGTGTCAGTATCATAAAACAAGGCAGGATAAGGCAGATTACTCTCCTACCAAGAAAATGACACTTGATTCAAGAAAATTCAACTCAAACAAGTTGATTTGCATTGGAAAACAAGTGAATTAGCTCATTCTACTGGCAGATCTGTTCACTTGTTTTAAGAAAATAAAGATTTTAAGACTCAATGCTAGAATGAATGATTTGTTAAGATGGATTTTCCACTGGTCTTACAGTATTAGTAGTTAAAGGACTGTATATCAACTCATGGTTTACCATATATTTTGCTACTGTCTAATTATACTGTACATCATAAAGTGAAGGAGAATAAAGGGGTTCTAAAGCAAATGATGGGTTATCTGCTATCTGTGGTGCAGCAAAATGGTAAAAAAAAAAAAAAAAAAAATTCTTACTGTTTCATTGATTGTGTTACAACAGACATTTACATCCATAGAATCCCATCCAACTGTCTGTTTTGCAATAACAGGACAGTTACATCAGATGACATAAGGCTTACATCAGAAAACATATGGGTTGCGCTTAGTGTGTGGTAGAGGATCATGCCACCTCATTAAGATCACAGGGGGGGGGGTGAGACACATTGACCCTGATACTTAATCCTGCTGAACACAGGCCAAAATAACACACACTCATACACTCCTGCGTGCACCAATGCACTCAGCAGGCACAAACAACACACACACACACACACACACACACACACACACACACTCAAACACAAGCACACATATCTGGATTCAGCATTTAACATAGAATTGAATTTGAAGAATGAGTTTTCATTTATACTGTCATGCATATTTTGCCTTAGAATAATGGCTCTGCAATGATAAATATATATACAAATTAATGTAGTGTCATTAAGTTAGTAAGTCTTCGTATTAATGATACATTTTTATTAATCTCATACAGTACCGCCTCCACGCATTTATTCAATCGGCATAATTCTGCAATTACAAGCAGACAGACCATAATTTGTAGTCAATTTTCACTAATTGCAAGAGAAGCCACTTTGCATGTGTAAGAGCAATTAGGTTTCAGCTATGTACACACCCATACGTTTGCAAGGACACACACACATACTAACACATACCTGGATTAAACATGGTTAAAGTAACACTAACCCCCACTGTGTTTGTGTGTGTGTGTGTGTGAGCCTGAGAGACAGCGAGAAAGAGAGAGAGAGAGAGAGAGAATGAAAAAGTGTCTCGGTAGCTTTATTGCTTTCTCATCCCTCAGTGCCAGCCGGGGCGTCGCTGTCTTGCAATTCTCCAGTCTGGATCCCTCAGCGGCAGACATTGGCCCTATGTGTATCAATGAGTGTGTGTCTATGTGTGTGTGTGGCTGGCTGTATGAGGAGGGTAGTGTTTAAGAAATCAGATCACAATCTTAGAAATGCCACTCTGCGCAGATGAGAGAGCGAGGGAGAAAGACAGATGGAGAGAGGCAGAGAGAAGACAGTTCCCTATTGTTCTCAAGAAAATCATTCAAAAGCTAAAACTGGAGCGGTCATGGAAACCATTTCAGAGACACACTGCTCTGCAAGTGAACTGGTGGCACCAGCGGAACTGGACACCATATCCTGCCCACGTGTTACACTAGTGATAACAAACATACAAATCAACAAATACAGCGGCAAAATGAAAGTTTAGATGATGTCCATAGTCGTGCATCATTTTGTGAAATCGAGAGCTAAATATCTTTATGATATCAGTGTAAAACAGTTTCAAAAGCTGTTGTAAAGGAAAAATATCCACCCTAAAATACTTTAACACTGTTAAAAACAGCTATTGGTGATGTACCTTGCATTTCTGGACCCATGTTGTTGTTTGGTGGTATATTTTTCTTATTTCGGTGGATAAGGGCAAACGTAGGCAATGTGACGTCACATTGAGATATTTCCACTGCAGCTACAATGGAGTTTAATAGGAGAAAATCTTTCAATGATCTAAAACATCAGTGGTAAACGTCAGGTTTTGGTGTCAGTCCCTCAGAATCAAAGACCAAGAGCTTCTTTCTAGAGCTGCCATTTTGCACCAAGAGACGTTCAACAATCATACAGAGAGAAATCCATCGTAGAAGAGGCAGAGAGACCAATTTCTCCACCCACAGGAGCCTCAGTAGACCAGAATGCAATGCAGCCACATTCTTATGGGATGTAGGTCATTCTGGGAAATGTAGGAAATCACTAACTGAAGTAGAAGTAGAAAAGTGGGAAAGTGGACCTAACAAAAAGGTAAATCACAACACTTCATCCCAAAATAACTCCTGGAATGCATTGATCTCCGCCTCAGCTGGCTCTGAACATTTAACATTTCTGCCTGTAGCTTCATAATGAGTACAGTTCCATGCTGTGCTAAAGCACTACTGGGTGTTTTGGTTTGTTCTGTATTTCTTTCACGCTTCTTCAAATGTCATGTCTATAACGATAGAATATCAATAACTAAAAACCACTTTTAATTATCTCGGAACATAAAAAGCTGCGCCACCCGCGAGTATGTTTTTGCTGCTCGTGCTCACTCTCTTGTTACTGTGAAAAGGTTACGCAGTGCAGAGTGGGCCGCGGATTAGAATAGCATGAGATCACGTCTGTCTTCTCCTCCATCCCTTTCTCCCTTCTTCCCTCCCTCTGTCTCCAACTGTTAGAAAGAATAGAAATCACAGCACAACAAAAAGCTGAATAAAACGCAGGCTATTGTACTGGCTCTCCTTTGATGCTGAAAAGTATAACCAAAAACACATACTGATAAATGGGCAAATGGTAAATATGATCCATGCTCGGCTATGCAAATGTGAATTGAGCCCGTTATCCGAGCAACGCTTTGTTTACTCAAAGGGAAGACGGATGAGCTAACATCCCTCCTGCCTCTCTGCCACTATTGGCAAAACCACGGCCCCCTGATTGCGAGCGCTGTTCATTTGCATCGGACACATGCTGGAAATGAGATTCCCATGGTGATGGATGGGCTCAGTCTCCCTCCTGTTTAAACAGACTGACTGAGGACCAGCGGTGGCACGCTGGAATTCCCAGCTCCATGGATTCCCAGTTTTCTCCCAGCCACCGCACCCTCTCAATCCCACCTAAAGCTAATAGAGTTTGAATGGGAATTGTCGCTGTATTGGATTATTGCTGTTGTCCCTCGCTAGTTCACGTGGCAAAGTGACTTGACTATGGTGAAGATGGATAGAGATGAGTTTCATTGATCATCTACCTTCTAAATGCAACAGCCACCCCATTTTGGCTCTCTGTGTATAATTCATATTGCTGCAAGTGAGACTGCCGGAAAGCCTCTCATATCAGCACAATGCTGTTGGCTGTTCATTCAGTTTTGTTTGTGATTAAAGCCAGGCATCTCAAAACAGATGTGCCACCTGAATACCGATATGCATCTATTTCTGAACAAGTAATGACTGTGCAGATTTGTGTTTATTTCTGACACAAATCTTTCAATGGCATTGGCTCACTAGAATGTAAACACCAATTTAAAAATGTTATTACAAAGTGCAAATAATATGATGGTCAAGCCGTCTCATTTGTGATTACTACAGCAGAATAAAATGAAGCTAATATCGCGAATATATTGAATTTTGATATATCGTTCCATCCCTATTGAAAGATAAAATAAAAAAATCTACTTTTAAGGAACTGAGAAAATCTGATTAATTTTCACATTGATGCCTATACATTTTTGCCAGTTTGCAATGCGTTGGCAAAGCTTTGGTACATTTTCTGCAAGTGGAGGACAGTATGAGCTGTCAGTTACAGCAAGAAAAAGCCAAATAGGAGATATTAAGTTTCTGCTGGACACTGACAGTAGGACTCTGCCAGTGCTCAGTGGTCATTCAGACTTTGTAATTTGTCACTAAGCAACATGGTTGCCCTCCAGCAAAAGAAATAGACAACCATACATGGATTGTTGCTCTCAATGTGGTTTATTCAGCAAAATTCCAACCCAGTTGTCTTCGTCAGGTTTGCCTGACAGAGACAAAAGCAGCAATTAGGCAAAGTGTGCAGGTATCTATTTTCTTTTCATTACCCTACCATTTATATTGACCACTGAGATGTGTGCACTCTACAGCCTTACCGTTCAGAGTGACTCAGTGTCTGGAGTATAGCAGCATGAGAGGGTTTGGCAATTAGAGGGACTATATAATTTTACAAGGATAAGGTTGAATCGCAATTTACAGAAGTCAGCAGAGGTAAATATTTGCAGAAATAAAAACTCACAAAAACTAAAATGTGTGCCATGTGATCATGATATCCTGGGCTCAAATCTGGCCCAGGACCTTTGCCTCATGTCATCCCCCCCTCTCTCTCCTATCTTTCCTGCCTCTCACTATCAACTGTCACACAAAGCAGAAATCCCACAAAATAATCTAAAAAAACAAACAAAAAAAAAACAAACAAATAAAACTTGGCCAAAAGACAATTCTGGTTCCAGTGCTGATCATTAAACATTCAGTTTGTGTTATGGTGTTGTGGGCCAATATTCGATATTATCAAATATCACGATATTCAGGAAATATCGCAATATTTTCCAAAGTTTGATGTAATTTAGGAGAAAAAATAAAAAAATAAAAATGGCAATAATATCGTATATCGCGATATTTTGGTGGGACAGTATCGTGATATTGAATTTTGGATATCGCCAAAGCCTACTTGAACACTTGCTAACACACATGCACAGACATACACATCCATAAACACTGATTGCCAATTTCAGGATAGCAAGCACACAAACACACATGATAGACAAATTTCCACTCAAAGTCACACATGCATGCACACATGTATGTTACTTCAAGGCCATCGAAACAATGAACCAATGTTGATGTTGCCACGCTTTGCGCTGACCCAGAGTCAGAAAGACACTATATGCTTTCTTCCTATTGCTGGCTCCAAATTCTCTGTCTGTTTTCAACAAAGTGGCCTAGAATCATTACAAGACAAACAGCAGCTTGAACGTTAGCTGTTGTTAATGTTATGGCCTGGTATTGCTGTCAATAGCCCAGTAATGAATGAGTCCATTTCATTCAAACTGTAATCAATAAGAGTGTTGTCTGAATGAGGCCAGAGTGGCTGTAGGCCAAATGGGATAAATACCTCTGTCCTGAGCTGGAGCCTCTACAGGAGCTTAGAATGGGTGCAAGCAGATTATGCAAGAAAACTCACACACACACACACACACACACACACAGTCAACTATAAAGAGAGATTATTTATTGTACATCTACTCAATCACAAACTTCTGTCTTAGTTGTTCAAAGAAAAGCCAGAAATAGAGAGTCTTTGTTTCTGTAACACTGTGACTCCATTGTTTTCAGTCCAATAACAATGATGCACCACACAGTCAAGGCATGTACAGTAAACACGCACATACACACACACTCCATCTCATTATTTCTGCTGGTAAGCTGCAGGGTGAAGGGAGGGCAGCGGAGGACATGAGATGGTTCATTTGAGGGAGATAAACAGTTATAATTAGCACTGTATCGCTGCATTAGCTTAGATATAAAAAGACAGATGCTTACTTGCTTTTAAGTACACAGATACACACAAGCATATGCATGCACATAAGCATTAATGCATGTGCACACGCACACACACTAGTTTTCAACTGTGGAAGGTCATAAATCTAAATATTTTAATTGTGGGGGAGCAAGAAAGGGTGTTGCACACACACACACACACACACACACGTGTGACTTTTGGATGTGCAGACCTCACCAATTGGTCGACCTGTGACTAGACAGTAACAATGGGTGCAGTAGGAGTGCTAATTACACACACTCAGTTAAGCTTGGCGGATTCATGTTCACATACTCTAACACCTACGCATGTCCACTACTACTAAAATTATTACTGTGACTACTATAATTTGAGGTAGTAGTAGCAGTTGTAGTAGTACTACTAATAGTAGTAGTAGTAGCAGTAGTATTACTAGTAGTAGACGAGTGTAGCAGTAGTAGTAGTAGCAGAAGCAGTACTAGTAGCAGTAGTAGGCCAGTGGCAGTAGTAGTAGTAGTAGTAGTAGTAGAGGTAGTAGTAGCAGCAGTGTAGCAGTAGTAGTAGCAGTAGTAGTAGTACTAGCAGAAGCAGTACTAGTATCAGTAGTAGCAGTAATAGGCTAGCAGACATATGACCATTAGCTCCCTGACACCTGCGAGTGATGACAAATCTCCCGCAAATCCCTGATCCAATCCACAGATGATAAAAAAAAACAAAAACCTTCTTTCTACTTCAATGTGCTTCACACACCCTGGTTGGTCCCTGTTCATGTCAGTCTTGTTAGCTGACCTGTCATTTACACATGTGGGCGGGCTTACCAACCCGTGAAACACGCTCAACTCCCGAGTCTGTCTGTCAAACTGCTTGCGCACTCCAAAATATCAACATGCCGAGCCTCTGAAAAAGTAAAGTAGAAGTATAAAATCCACTTCTCATCTGATTAGATGGTGTACCTCTGCCTGAAGCCTGTTAAAAACAATTCGAGTTTTGCCTGCTGCACTGCCTGCAAAAGTGATTTTTCTGTCGCCCACAGTGGTTTGAATGATTGTAAACGGCACATTGAGGTGAGTTTAGAGTCAGGTCAGGTCTCCTATGCAGCATGGTATAGGCTAGAAAATGTGTTAGATTACATGCCTGTACAGTAAGTCTGGAGTGGTGAATTAGAAACTGTTTTCTCTCACTTGATACGGAAGGAAGGAACCAAGTTAGATTAAATTGCTTTAACATGAAAGAAGGCCTAACATACCTGAAGAGATAAAGAAAATAAATGATTGTGTCAGGTTATATTATCCTAGCTTATTCAGCTTTGTTGCCTATCAATTTTAAGTGGTTCATTATTAAAATGAAGTACAATCCTGTGCCATTTACAAAGAGGAAGAACGGCATAATTTATGAGAAGAAAGAAATTAACCTAATGAAACATTTATTAAACATTTATTTATTGCCTCTAACCACCTTGCCTGGGTTAGTGGTTAGACACACGTTTTGATTTTGCATGGCATAGCAAAATGTGGTCAAGACTGTGATTCATGGAGGCTGGACCAGGTAACACTAACCCTGCACTCGCCGCACAGTCAGGTCAGTCACACACCTCCCTGAAATCAGTTTTTCTAGGGTGGGATGTCTGGGCTAGTAGCAGTAGTAGTAGTAGTAGTAGTAGTAGTAGTAGTAGTAGGTTAGTAGTAGTAGTAGCAGTAGTAGTAGTAGTAGCAGTAGCAGCACTAGTAGTAGTAGTAGCAGTAGTAATAGTAGCAGTAGTAGTAGCAGTAGTTGTAGTAGTAGTTGTACCAGTAGTAGTAGTAGTAGCAGTAGCAGCACTAGTAGTAGTAGTAGCAGTAGTAATAGTAGCAGTAGATGTAGCAGTAGTAGTAGCAGTAGTTGTAGTAGTAGTAGCAGTAGCAGCACTAGTAGTAGTAGTAGCAGTAGTAGTAGTTGTAGTAGCAGTAGTTGTAGCAGTAGTAGTAGCAGTAGTTGTAGCAGCAGTAGTAGTAGTAGCAGTAGCAGCACTAGTAGTAGTAGTAGCAGTAGTAATAGTAGCAGTAGTAGTAGCAGTAGTTGTAGTAGTAGTTGTACCAGTAGTAGTAGTAGTAGCAGTAGCAGCACTAGTAGTAGTAGTAGCAGTAGTAATAGTAGCAGTAGATGTAGCAGTAGTAGTAGCAGTAGTTGTAGTAGTAGTAGCAGTAGCAGCACTAGTAGTAGTAGTAGCAGTAGTAGTAGTTGTAGTAGCAGTAGTTGTAGCAGCAGTAGTAGCAGTAGCAGTAGCAGCAGTAGTAGTAGTAGCAGATAGATTCTTAATGAGTTCATTGTAATCCAGTTGAATTTCATACAGTGTTGATGATAGACTGTAGGAAACCCAATGACCACTGGCCACCGGGCAGAGTACCACTGCTGTATCAGAGAGTCACTATTTGCTGGAGGATCAAGTGTACTCTACTGTACACTGTGTGTGGGCTTCTGCTGTAGACTATGCAGGGCAACGGCTTGGGTCCTAACCAGCATTCAGTTCTCCACCAGGACTCCACAATCAATGCACTTAATCTCACGCAAATTAATCAGCACACTCTCTGGGGAAACACTGTTGCGCTGCCTGTGTGTGTGTGTGTGTGTGTGTGTGTGTGTGTGTGTGTGTGTGTGTGTGTCACTTTGAGGTTGTAGCCTGCAAGAAAGAGGCATGAGTACATAGGAAAGGTAATTCCTGTGTGTGTGTGCAAATGCATGTGTTCTTGAGTCAGTCTGAGTGGCTCAGTAATACATTCCATTGGTCAAATGATTTGCACAGATTCCATGGGCATCTCAACTCACAATAAACATTAATCAAAACAGATTAGATTGTATGCTAAACAGGAAGCGGTGGTTTTGTTTTTCACACATCAAAATACCCAATCAAGTCAAATAATCCCCTTCAGAATGAAACTGGCAGCCAATACAATCCTCTTTATTTTGGTCACGTCATTTACCGCTGCAGAATAGTGGGGGGAAATTGAGATGGGAGCAACGCAAAGTGACAAATATATAGCGAGAAGCATGACTCAGCAGTTTCACTCCTCATTAGAAGTCTTGCAGTGCGGAGCTGTTAAATGTTTAGGATGCCTTTCCAAGCCTGGGCTCCCATTCACCTTGGCCAAGTTCATCTTCTAACGAGATGGGATAGACTTAGCGAGGTACCTGAGGACACTCCCAAAGTAACTCCGAGTCACATCCAAAGCTTTTTGGATGCAAATGGCCTCATCTGTGGTGAATCAGGAGAAATCAGCATAGTTTCAGCCCATTATTCTCTGAATACATGTTACTGTTCTGCTGTTCCTATAGCATATGCTTCCACAGAGCTATGATCTTACTGTGGAGCCGTTTGACTGCAGTGGTAAGCTGTGCACTATTTTATGGTTTTCTCATAGGGTTTTCCTGTCCTGTGCCTTAAAAAAACAATATTAATTAATCACAAAATTTGGCACAAAAATCTTTCCAACTTAGAAAAACAGCCTTGTTTTTAGCTTGACGACCATGCTTTTTTCTTTTCTTTTACTTTATTCAGTGGTGTTTTTTTTAATAATTTACTAAGTGCAAGCATCATAGAATTTTCTCAACCCATAGAGGATCATGTAATCCTTGAAATGAAGTTAAAATATGAAAATACCGAAAACTGGAGTTGTGGGGTTTTGACATTCAAGGCCAAGGTAGCAAGACCAAAGGAAGATGGCATAAATGGAACTGCATCACGTACAATACATTTCAGTTTTTATTACATTTAGGTGACACTCATCCAGAGACTTCCAGAGATCAGTCATGGGATCTATAACCACCAGGCCATCCTGTAAAACTAAGAAGAAACGCCAACACAAGCTATATGCGTTCTGATGGCAAGTCTTCATCAAATGAGGCAATGGTGGAACCCTTTACGAGCATTTCCGGACAAGGTAAGTTCCGATCAAAACTAAGGTATCATCCCTACACCCTACAACCTCTATTTTCATGGAAAACCTGCCCAAAGAGCAGTTGTTGGCACTGAGAAAACACTTGTCAATGTTCCAAATCATATTGAGAGTTAGAAGCTGAAGCAGCTGCTTGGTGAAAATCTCACAGGTCCCTACTGACTGATAAGCATTTAGTCTTGTCTTTTTCTGGTAACTCTAGCTAGAACATCATAGATGTCCTTGCCTTTAGCGACAGTGCCTCTTCTAATATCTAAGAATATCACTAGTATTTGGAGTGCTGTACACCTCCATCATGAGCCATTCTCCAGTCCAGATGTAGGCTGAGGTCAGAGTGATAATGTGTGGTGTGCAGGCTACTTGCTGCATTTTGCTGAGGTGGAGAAGGGATGGGTTTGGGGACCTTCCTTTTGCCTGGCTAAGCACTTTGTGGACCACAGCACCGGGTGGTAATTGACTGGACTCTCCTTGTTAGACGTCTCCTGGTCGCTAATTAACGGCTCTTATTAACGACTGTTTTGCGCTAGATGGAATCGCATGAATAAAATATTCTGTTTGGAAGAAACGCCAAGGTCATCTAGTTCCCCAACGTCGTCCTTTCTTCTACAGCTGTTATGGTGAAGGAGGATTCTTTTTACTTTGAATCTTTGTTCCTGCAACAGCAAGCCAAGTATTCAGTCAGACAGCTGATTTTTTGGTGGCTTTATTTGGTCTTAGATACTTCTAAAGAGCATTTGCAATACCATTTCTAACATGTCTGCATTTTGCACTACTTTAGCAGTTCTGTTTTGTATTGATGTCATGTGTTTTGCTTGCATTTGTCTATTCCTCACCACTGGCAGGTAGTTCTGGCATGAAAATGAGGCATGTCTTATCCAATTTGCCACTTCAAAGGATCTAATTGCAAAGGCAAAGCAAGGGAACATTAACTTAGGAGTGAGTCTACACCAAGGGGCTATATTGTAAAAATGAAAATGTATTACATGATGTAGTTCCATTTATGCCATGTTCCTGTACTCTCACTACCTTGGCCTCCCTTGTTGGGTTTTGCAGACAAGATAACACTGTTTTATGTTTTAACTTCAGCTACGGATAGACAAAATTCATATTGCATAAAATAAAAGAAAAGCTACAAGCAAGGCTGTTTTTCTTAGTTCCTTGAAAGTTGACATTTCACCCAACAGTGAAGGAACCTGGCTACACAACAATTGTCTTGCTATGAGATAATTAAGATGACTGAATGAATGAATGAAGATTTGACTCTGACCTTGCCCGTTTTCAAACCACTCAAACCACTCAATAGTCAAATCCCTATTCACTAAGTGTCTGTAATGTGAGCCTTATGCCGTCGCCCGTGCCGTTTACTGTGACTGTTGGGCTGCATTGATCCATCTTTGAAAATCACTTTTAAAACGTAAAGCAAAA
Organism: Centroberyx gerrardi; assembly: GCF_048128805.1. Lineage (NCBI taxonomy): Eukaryota > Metazoa > Chordata > Actinopteri > Beryciformes > Berycidae > Centroberyx > Centroberyx gerrardi. Next base: position 5,337,549 of record NC_136011.1, on the reverse strand, counting down.
TGGCACTGAGCATTTAATGTCTCAGTGTAAAAGTCTCCCTGGCAAAGAGATATTGACATGTTGCCAACAGCATCATGGATCACCAATCGCTTGCTGTCTTTGAATTTCTATTTAAGATGTATGTGGTGACCTCGTTTGAGTCACAGAGCCTCGTGCTGAATTCCAAACTCAATATTAGAAGCCTGCAAATGAGACCAATCTAACAGAATTGGATACTAAATCCCAGCGCTGAAGTTAGCATAACTTAGCAGCGGTAATGTAATTTCCCATTTGGCTTATTGTTGCTCGATGTCTTTGCAATCAGCCAGCTGGGTCTCATGTTGCGCCGCTAAAGCTACTAATGTCTCCAGTCAAATCTTCTTTTGTTGGAGATGTGCTGTGCTGGTGTCACCTCAGAGGAAAGGTGTCTTGTTCACACCTGAACAGGGCTGAGAGGGTGAGGGGGGAGATAACAGTGAAGGTGAGAGGTGGAGCAGTACAAGGGGAGATACCAACACATGCTGGCAGCTTCTGTTGTAGGCAGGGTGTGAAGTTAAAGGAAGATTCCACCCTCAGATCCTCTTAGGCTGCGTTCACACATAGCACCCTTTCCCCAACTGCCAGCGCCCTTTCCTCATTAAAAGTAACGGTTAGCGGCCGCAAGGCGCACAAAAGGCGGCCGCTCCCGAAAAGCGCTGCAGCTGTGTATTTTGTGTCAGAGCGGAGCGCTTTCAAAAGTTGAGAAATGTTCAACTTTTCAGAAAAGCGCCGGGTGACGTGAACCGCTTTTTCCCAGCCGACCAATCGCGATGACAGAGATGCTGGCCGTTTCCCATAGCAACAACAAATATGGAGAAAGTGAAATTGCCAGTGGAGAAATGGGACGTTGTAATAAGTGAATTTCCGTTACCGCAACAGCGATCATAAAGGCAGTATGGATTATACTGGACATGTATTGGAAATATCTGGTAAGCCTTTGCTTGTTGCACAACACTGTTCTGTCTGATAGAAGTGCTAACCAGCTGGTTAGTGAGCTAGCAGCTGCTCAGCTAACGTCAGGTGACGTTGCCGTGATCCGCTTCTTATTTCTCCTCACAAAAAGCGCTCCAGGCAGCGCTTTTTCCACATCAAAAAACACTATGTGTGAACACAGTTATCAGCCTGTGATGTTCAGTGCATTCCAAGAGTTATTTTATGATGAAGTGTTGTAATTTACCTTTTTGTTGTACCCACTTTCCCTCAACGTGCCTCATCTACTTTTACTTCAGTTTGTGATGTCCTACATTTCCCAGAATGCCTTTAAACAGCCCTCAGAGAACTCACCTAGACTTGTTGCATTCAGCTGGGTTTTGTGTGTAGGTAGAGAGAACAATAACGATAGCAATAGCAATAGCGATAGTATCGTCAAGAGAGTGAGTATTTTGAGTTGAGACAATGCAAGAGTTGTGCTGTGTCTTATGGCTGCATTGCATTCTGGTCTATTGAGGCTGCTGTCAGTGGAGGAATTGGTATCTCTGTCTCCTCTACTTTCTCCTATTAAACTCCATTGTAACTGCACTGGAAATATCTCAATATAATGTCATGTCGTCTACATTTTGTCGGGAATATCCACAGGAATATGAAAAATACACCACCAAATAACAAAATTAGTATTTTTTAAAAGGTATGATAGAAGTTCCAAACAGGTATTTTGTATACTGTATGTTTGCAACAGGTATTGTGTAATACAAACAATAAACCATAAATTCTTGTGAAAATTTATTTACATACATTTTTCAATTAGCATTCAGTAAAAGTAGCCCAAAATTCATTCTACTTTTCACCCTGCACATTAACAAAAAATTCGAAAAGTTTTACAAGTACATAAGATAATTGTAGTTGCGTTTTAGTTTTTCCAGTCTCATTTGTAGGCCTATTTTTTATTTCAGTTTTCAACAATGGTTTTCAACACCTAGTTTTCATCTCAGCTTTAGTTTACGATAAAACCCTTGACCTTGACTGAATACATATTGGTCAGTTACACCTTGAGAAAAATAGATCAACACTTAACACCAGAGATTAGTATTATTACTGTTCTGTATATGTTCGTTGTAAATGTATAACAACTACTGTCTAACTGCACCCTAATTACAGCAGAAGGGAGCTGTAGTCTAAACTATTACATAAAGATGTCTCAAAGGTGTCTTTATATTGTGTACAATGCACTCTGCCCCACTCCTACACATACATGTCAACTTCTTTCTATTCAGCCAGCAGCTTTACCTTGATAAGAATCACTTAACACAAAATAAGAGAAAAGAGAGGTAGCTTTGGCAGTTTTAAGAGGCAATAAGTGCCTCTTGGTGATGTAGAAAATATCTGAAAACTTATAAGCTTGGAAATTCTAAATATTTTTGTCTTTCAAAACATTTTCTCCTTTCTTCTGTGGTTGCGCAACTCACTCAAGCTGAAGGATTTTTGTCCCCACGTATATCCATGTGGGTGTGAAGGAGCTTTAGAAATACTTTGTGGAGAGGATGAAAACTCATGTACACTCTCCAACTTAGTGAAACTTCTGACTTGAACAGTTTTTACTCCTGAGACTGGATACCCAGGAATTATGGGTACACGACTTGTCAAGAATGAGTTAACGTCCACCACGAAAACTATACACCAAGTCTATGTCTCCCCTTTTCAAGGAACTCCCCATAGAGCCAAAGCAGTCCAGTTTCATATTCAAACCCATATGCTTTCTCCTCACTTTGGTCTGCTCAGCACTTTATTCAAAATTTCTTTGTTGCATTGGAAACTGGCAGAAGTGATTCAGTAGTCTGATGTTGCTGCAATAACTGCAATGTTTCAAGGCTGTTTTTTCTCTGCTCTGTCTATGAATAAGGTAAGTGATGAGTCTACAACAGTTTCACCCAGAGTTTACCTGCAAATAATTAGATAGATTTTTAGGTCCATTTTTGTGATTGCATATGCCGTATTAATAATACATTTGCAAGAGATTTTGTTTTGTTGTTATTTTTTTGAACAAATTAAAGAAATAATGACAAATTCATCTCAGTGAGTGAAATTATGACAAACAGACCTCCAAACTGCATCGTTCTATAACTAATCTATTTCCATGAGTGTCAAATACAGAGAGCTTCTTAAAATGCAGCTCTACTTCTTCACACACCGCATCTGTATTCCCTTCAGCAGACGGGAAAAGCCGCCTTTAAACAGAGCGTTTACCGGCTTAATGGCGGAGCTGATGCGGGTTTGATTTCTGTGTAAAGATGTCAAGGTGGAGAAAAGGAGGGTTAAAATAACCCGGCTCTGACCCGCCGCATGATTGAGGAGAAAAGCGGGAGAAAAGCCAGACCTGTCCTGGCATTTGTTCTGTATAAAGCCTGGGAAATGCCTGTGCAAATGCCAAGGGAACGATATTGTACCACAGTCATCCACCAGATAAGCCCGGATAAGCGACGCGATCACACAAAACTCCATAGAAAAATCGGATTATTTAATGTCTCCTTGATTATTGGCAAAGTACATACCGTTTAACATATAACTCAAGACCTTTTCCGAATTGTTGGGTTCCACTCTTCAATTCGGCATAATTCTGATCCACCAAGCAGCACTTCATTTCAATAAAATCTCAACTTTTAGGCTCAGCAAGGGCATATTTACCTGGATCAGCTGTTAAAAGAGGGCTTAAAGCAGCAGAACTGCCCCAACTGAACTAAACTAATGAATGCTGTCAAGCCTAATTTTTTTCTGTTCGATTCTATTGGCAACAACTCTAGATACACCTATAGCATTGATTCATATTAGAATTGAGACATACTTCTGCATGATACAGTGCGGTGACAATATATCTAATTGATTGTTTCGCTTTCTAAAAAGGACACGAGATGATTTATTGCATGCAGCTTTGGCCATGAGAAGCCGAGTCTCGGGGGAACACATCCATAGATCTTTTTCGGCCGAGGTCCACCAAAAGGCTCGGTCTGGCCGGCCGCCCCGAGGTTGCCATAGCAACCGGAGCCCCTCTCCCACCCCTCCACCCCGTTCCTAACACACGCTGTAAGTGAGGGAATGTCTGTTGTATGGTTTGTGTTCTTTTATGCTTCTCGTGCGGAAATGTGTTTTGTCTGTGAATGTGTGTCAACATTGCTCAACCAAGAAGGGAGGTGCTGTCTAGTTATGGGAATAAAACACCATCAAAATAAGTTATACTTGTATTATAAGATGCATGCAAAGTTGAAAAGCATCATGCGTGTGTGTTTTTGTGAATTTTCAAACTTGTGATGCATTTTGTAGATGTAAACAGTTATTTACAAATGTGTGAAATACATTTTGCAAATATATGCATTTGACTTTTTTTTTTTTAATCATTCAAAAATTTGCAGCCATTTTGACAGCGTCCTCCTGCAGAAAATCCCATCGCAATATGTTGTGCAATATGTAATTTAATCTTCTATTGTTGTCTTGTTCCAGTGCCCTGTTTGTCCCCAGCTTGTTGTTGTGTTGTACCGTGTGATGGGAGACAGCAGGGTGCTGACACAAGTGTGAACAAGCCACCAATAACCTCTGACAAGACCCGCCACCAACGCTGACGAGTGAGGCTCCATCAAGCGGCGGGGGGTCTCTCTTTTTCCTCTCATCCTCCTCTGCTTCTCCCTCTTGTCTTCTAACATCTCTTCTAACGTCTCTTCTCTTTCATGCTTACCATCTCTCTTTTTCTCTTCCCTGTCTTTCTCTGTCTCTCCGTAGCGTAGGTGTTGAACAGCGCTCCTGACTCCTAGACAGCGTTCCAGGCAGATACACTCTTGTCACTGTCAGGTGTTACTCGAGAACCTGTCTTGAATAACTGACAGGAGAAAGAAACACACACACACACACACACACACACACACACACTCCATTTTTGCTCCAAGGCTTCCCATGCTACATCTGTTTCACAGGACAGACATAACAGGTGTGAAAGCATATTCTCACCTGCGCTGTCACTTTTGACAACACAATTTGGTCCTTTAATACTACAACTACAGCTAATAATAATGATGTCTACATAACTAAAGATCAACATCAGTTTAAAAGAGGACTGAGTAGAAAACAAAACAATGGAAAAAATGTACTTCTAGTGTCAAGTTAATTATGTAAATCCAATGGGAGGAGTTATTGGGGTTACTATTGCTATTATTATTATTATTATTATTAATATTACTATTTATTCTTTGTAAGTGCTTCATATGTTATTTTTCTATTGTGGGTTTGTTTTTTTCCCCTTAGAATAGAATAGAATAGAATAGAAGAGTGATTCTCAACCTTTTTATATCAAGGAACCCAATTTAGTCCACATTTGAGCCACGGACCCCCATTTGACCCAAATCTGAGAATATTTTTATTGTTAGATATGATTTTGTCCAGAATTCCATGACTATCTGTATTGTAGGTAGAGAGATAACAGAAACTATGATCAAAACAGTCATTCTTCTACATTCTCTAATTTTGTTAACTTCTTGTAAATGAAATAATGCTAAAGTTTAACAATTAATCAATTTGCTGGGGACCCCCCTGATAGCTTAGGCAGTAGGCCTGCAATTAAATATTTAGAGTTGAGAGGAGTGGCTGCATATGGAATATATTACTTTTTGTAGGAGTTCTTAGTTGCCGGCGGCGTCCTGTAGCGCCTTCTGGAACTGAGCCTCTCAAACTTGGAGGATAAGGGATGTGAGGGATCTTCTGTCATGCAGAGGGCTCTCCTCCTCCTCTTTAGCTCATATAATACTGAACCACAGCGCACTTTCAATCCGTGACTTATAAACCACTTCTAAAATTAGTTGGCTTACTCCAAAGCTGCTCGGTCGCCTGAGCAGGTGAATATGTTGCGTACATTTCTTAGAAACATAGTCACTACTCACAGAGAAACTCAGAAATGTTATGTGTTAGGTATTTGAAATTGCCCAATATAGACTGAGAATCCAAGAGAAAAAGAAATGCCTCCTTGCTCTTCATGGTACCCAAGCGACGGCCTGTGAGAGTATCCCATGGCTGCACTGAAACAGATTTACAGCCATTACATTTTGATAAGGGCGAGGAGACAAAAATGAGCATAATTACACAGAAACATTAATCTCCCCTGACAAAAGAGACAATCCGTGAGAGTTCATTCAAGAAAAAACCAGGAGCTGTGCAAGTTAATTAGCAGTGTGAGGAACTTTTGTGGCGTACTGGCTGCCTGTTTCTTGGCTTCTATTTAGAGAGCCATTGTTCTGAAGGAATATGATCAAACATTTTCTTTCTCAGTGATTATTTATATCATTTGATTTTGATGGTGTGTGTATTGCTACAGGATGTTAGAATGGGTATGTGTAAGAAAGTAAGAAGTTCCTGCATGCTTACCAACCATGCTTACTTCTGTCTGGTGGATGTATTCCCAGTTTCCCACTACTTCGATTTTATTGAGCCAAAGCTTGACAAGAACATTGCTGCAAATTGTAAACAGCGTGCAGGTACAAAAAAAATCCTTCCACTGCAAACAACACAATGTCAAATCTCCTGAACACCAAACTCAAGTTGGACTTAAAAGGACAAGCAGAAAGGAGTTATCCTGATATGAGGATATGAGAGGATTCAGTCACAATTTTGGAGATGTAACTGAAAAGTAATATAATGAGTAGTTTAACATGTTATGGCTCGCAGTCATAATATGTAAAGCAATGATGCGTTACGAGCCCAACATTGTCATCAACCCCTGACCGGAGGTTTTCTACAATCCCATCAATAAACATTCAGATTTTTTGTTCCATGGCTTAAAGCTGCACTAGACAGGATTTATATGTAATTATATACCTATTTTATCAGCCTAAATCACAAAGTGGGGCTGCAACAGAGAGGAGCATCCCATCTCTAATTGAGATACCATTGATTCAAACGATTTGCCAAAATGAAATTCAGATGTCAGGTATGGTAATTTCTCCACCCAAATCCAAACTGTCTCCTAAACTGTCTCCGTCCAGAGAAAGCCGGACTCACCAATGTTAGATCTTTTTCCTCTCTAGTCCGTTTGGTATAAAGCATCACAGACCGGCTGGGTTGGTAAACATGAGTGTGCTGTTTGAAGTTTACTGACATCACCTTACAAGATTTCTGGGTGTTGAAGTTCAAATTACCTCTGGCTCCCATTTGAAGCTGCTAATATGTGAAGTTGCCTAGTGCAGCTTTAACCTTAAATGGTTGCAGAGATACTTGGACACAGAAAACACACAAATAGAATATAATTTGGGCCTAAATATGGCTTCTTTCAAGAAAGTGGCATGAGTGTGTGCATAGTGAGTGATGACCATTTTGTGTGTCTGTGTGTTAAGCGCGCGGCAGCGAAGGCCGGCAGTGATTAACGCCGCCATCCTTCATCGCCGAGGCGACCCTCAGACTCTGACACCTCTAATCTGTCGGGGTGATCACGGCTCAATAAGCGGCGGCGGGGCGACGCCTCGTACCGATGGCAGACTCTCGGCGCTGACGCTCTTGTCTCTGTCACTCGCCGCCACTCTGTCACACGCCTCCTCTGCGGGCGGGAGGTCAAACCGCCAGCCGACATGAAAGCGCTGTTGTCGCTTACTCAGCTCGCTCGTGTTCGTGCCTGTCACTCATCTTTCATCTCTGTCCCTCTTCGTTATCGTACATTCCTTCGATCTTTGTCGAGTCAGATTTGTTCTCCCACCTTGTTAAAAGTTCCTGAACTTTGTATAAATTGTAGGCGACCACATTTTTTTTTAGGATAAAAAGAGATCAGAGGATTACTGTCATTTCATCTACTAGTAATAAAAGCATGCACTACTTTTTCACCTGAGAAATAAAACCACACACTTTAGAAATATTATTGGGTGATAAAAAGATCTGATGACACTGTTCACATGAGAAATTTAAATCTGCATCATCATCCAGACCTGCAGGTATTGTATATGCATGCATACGGGTGTCCATGCATGTATGCATATAGTACATGAACGAACACAGACACACACACACACACACACACACACACACACAGACACACACACACACAATAAAAGTGCTACAATTACCATTCCTGTTGGATCACACTCTTTTTCCCAGTCTTCCAGTTATGTCAAATAATTCTTAGTGTTTGTTTTAATTTGTTTAGAGGACCAGATGGGTGGGATTCTGTCAGGATAATAAAAGTTCACTAAATTGACTTTTAAATACTCTCCTGTGATCGTTTGAACTTGGTGGGTGGCAACTCCCGGCCATCTGGCATCTAAGTGAGGTAAAACAACCCATAAAAAAAGGATTTTAAATACCTTTTTCATCCAGGTGTGGCGCATTTACAGGTGCAAACACAGTAAAAATACAACAAATACTATTGGATAGCTCTCTTCTTCCAGTCTTATGTTTATGTCTGCTATCCTCTTAGCCTCCTTCAATCATATTCTGGCACTCCTCCCACTACCACATATATTTCAGCATACAGGCGTGAAACAGGACTATTTTTTCCCCCAACCGTAACGATCGATATGTTAATTTTCCTTTCATTCCAATATTCCCTGTAGCCCATTAAGATTATAGCCGAGTCCCTGACCCTGACAACCTCTCCTCTATACCTCCTGCTGTCCCTTCATCCCCCCTTCAGCATTCCCTCCATCTCTGCTCCTCCCTGCAGACTGCGTTTTCAGCACCGCAGCCTGTACTGAGTTATGATGTGGCGTTAACCCTTGAACCCCAACATGTGAGAGGTCACGGCTAGGGGATAAATATTCCTCCGGGCCGGGGCTGGCACGTGGCCGACATGTCAACGATCCCTCAGGAAAAGATGGCTGGGGCCTTTTGTAGACAGAGGGGAATACGCCATTACAGTAATGCTTCAGTGAAACGCATTGTGAGGCAGCAGAAACGCATTACGCACATGCATTACAAGCCTTCATGCACTATTCTTACATTATAATCGCACTAGAAAAATGCATTGTAATACATTATGGCATTAGTTTTAATACATTATGCAACCGAAAGTATTGAATTCCTACACATTTTGCACATTGTGTATATTATAATAAGTCATTTTTAGATAATATATAATGATTCAATGCTTATAGGAGTGTTCTGAGGGCAGAAAGACATATGATTGGTCCAGTGAGATGACCAGTGAAATCTGAGAGGAGGCGGGAACTGTGGCTTTCCACTCAGTTTGAAAAAAAGGAGGGAATGTCACATCAGTAGGGATGGGTACCGAGCCCCGGTATTAAGCCGGCCCCGGGGCTAAATTATTAAAGACCGCAGTATTGATAAGCTCCGACATTACCGGTTCTGCTATCGGTATTGGAGAAATTAGATTATATAGATAGATAAATAAATAGATTTCCTATTTATTTAGGCTACATAAACGTTATCTTGCACCTTTTATCTCTCCGACTCCGTTGCAATAAGATTAAGACATTCGTCTAAAATGCATTTTCGCTATTCCCAATCCAGAAAAGAGATCTCTCTCCCTCTCTCTCGGAGCCTGTCATATGCGCGAGGGGCGGGGCCAGCTCCCTCTGCGTCTCTCTCTCTCTCTCACACACACACACACACACACACACACACAGACCCTGCTCTGAGTGACAATGGCAGAGAGAACTAAACGCTCAAAAGTCTGGTTACACTTCACTAGAGTCGATGCTGACAATGCTCGTTGCCACAAGTGCAACAAGTCTTTTGCATGTAAGGGAGGAAACACGAGCAATCTTTCCAATCATCTAGCGACAGTGCATCACATACAAGCGGAGAAATGCACAGTTTTCGACTGCCTAGCTCGTAGTTCATCTCCCGTTGACCCATCCACCTCAGGTATGTTACCGTAGACAACTTTGTGGCGGCCTGCCACAACATCAGCACTGACCGCCACAATGTTTTTTTTTCCCACTATTTAATTGTAGAACTGTGTGTAGCGCATTGATTCGCTCAGCCCCTAATTGCTCCGCGCACTCTTTCTCTCTCGTTTTCTCTTTCGCTCGCTTGGTCTCTGTCTCTATCTCCCTCTCTCTCGCTCGCTCGCTCTCTCACCGGACCCGTCTGTACGCCTCCCACTGCACACGCGGGCATGAAGGATATTTTGTTTTCCATGCCAAGAAGACGGCCGGCTGAATTCCCGAAAAGAAGAACAGTTAACGTTACTCGGAATACAGCTGGGTTTCCGAGATTAGCACACGTATTCACTGAGTGGACTGATAATGTTAATATTAACTTTTTAACTCTGACTCTGAATGTTTGCTCCTCAATCCAGATTATATTGAAAAATATTTTCAAAGAAGGAAGAGGACTCATCCTGAGGAGGAGCAGGACAGTCTGGACCAGAGGAGCTGCTGAGCAGTAAAACAGAGTAGATAATAATGTCAAAGGCTGTAATGTAACGATGTAAAGATACAGGAGAGACTGACAGCACAGAGAGATGCAGCAGGGCAGAAAAGCAGATTTCTCTGTAAAAGGAGTCTCATTTCTATTCTTCACCTTGTAGACAAGAGCAAGCAACAAACAGAACAGTGTAGCACTGTTTATATTTTTAAGTTATGCTATCTTTGACACAAAGTACTTGAAAGGGAGCACTTTAGATATGTACAGGTTAGTTATTTGTTTGACAAATGGAACAAACAAAAGGAACAGAGGAAGGAACAAAAAGAACCGATAAGAGTACCGTTAAAGTACCGGATCGATAAGCAGTATCGGTAAGAGTACCATTCAAATCTTAATGATACCCATCCCTACACGTCAGTGGTGCTCTCCATTTCAAGGTAGAAATTACTCACAAAGGTGAGTTTTTTATGATTGCTGATTATGATCTATGATTGCTTATTTTGTTTATTATTTTGACATTTTACCTGGCTAAGTTAGTTTACTTAGTAGGTTTTGTGAGCTAATAGTGAACAGCAGTTCACTCTGCCAAGTGAGCGAGCCTTAATTTAGTAAACATTAGCTAGCAGTTAACCCAATAGTGAGGAGTGATGTTAGCTCTGCTAATGTTAGCTATATCTAACATTTTAAGGATTACACTTTTAACTTAATAAATGTATCTGCTTGCTAACATAATTTACTGACGTATCTGACAAGAATAAGTGGAGGATCAACAATTCAAGCTTGTCAAACAAGCTAGTAACAAAATGATAGTCAAAACAATCCTAAAGATAGCAAACTAAAAGGTAAGCTTGCCAAAAAATGTTTTAGTTTTAGCCAGTCGATAATTAACATGCTTGGTAGCCTTAGACTAGTTTAGGAGTAAATAATTTGAGTTTATTGGTCAGTGCACTGTAGAGTAGCTAATTAACATAAATACATATTGCTGACCCAGTAAGACTACTCTTATTGTATACATAGTACTGCTACTCTTGCAGCAAGAATATTGTACTGAAGGCGTATCATAATACCCTTGTTTCAGTGTACTGTATACATAGTAATGCTGCTCTTGGGGCAGAAATAATGTAATATAGGCATTTATGATTCCCACTATACAGTGTAATGATGCTGGCAGGAGTAGTGTACTGTGTACATACTGTATATCATGCCACCCTAGTATTACTCTTTTCTATACACTGAGTAATGCTACTCTTGGGGCAGGTGTACTGTATGCATTTATCATGCTACGCTATCAGTCTGTTGTATACAGGGTGTACAATGCTGCTACTGGGGAAGGAACAGTGTACTGCAGGCATAAAATATGTTACCCGAGTATCAGTCTATTGTATACAGAGTAATGGTGCTCTTGCGGCAGGAATTTCATTAGTCATCTCCTATCATAAATCTTTCTGCTCACAGAACACTTTTGAGTAAGTAAAACTCCTATGAGCGATTCAACTCAATAATGTTCTTAATGAATTACCAATGGTATTGGTGTCATTATGTTTGAAGACTCATTACCTCCGCCAACAGAGTTGGACGAGGGTTATGTTTTCGCCCTGTTGTGTCTGTCTGTTAGCAGGATAACTCCAAAAGTTCTTAACGGATTTGCATGAAACTGTGTGGAAAGTTTGGTCATTGGACAAGGAAGAACTGATTAACTTTTCACACCAATTCGCCAAAGGAGGGCGTGGCAGTGGCTTCTCATAAAATGGCATGTAACTTCCAAATGGATTCATGCAACACCATGAAAATTTGTGGAAATGTTGGTCGTGGGGAAAGAAATTACTGATGGCTGGTGGCTTAGAAGGTGGCAAACCCTCCATTATTGGCTCAATCAAACAACATGGGAGTACTGGAGAGCTCATTTCTGGTTTAGACATAACCACCCTGCCAATCTTTCCAAAACTTGGTCCAGTGGTAGAAGGGTGGCCCTAATGGCCACTGAACAGATATAGAGCTGATTGGCCATGTGGTGTTGTAAAATGCTTAAAAGTGTGTAGAATTTCAACAGGCAGATTTCATGTCCCATTTCATGTCCAGTCATAAAAATGTGAAACAAGTTGGTAATGGGGCATGGAAGAAATGATTAACTTTTGGTGGAACTGACATATATTGACAATTGCATAGCGTTGGCGGAGGTATGCGCTCTACTGAGTGCCATCTAGTTTTTATAGCGTTGCCAATAGAGCCAGCAGATTTGTTGTATTCATTAAAGCAAAATACATGAGGTGTAAAAAGTATTGAGACATTCATGAGAAATTGTTTCCATATATATGAAAAGGACAGTGTTCTTTCCTGTGAAAAAATGTTGCTTATATTTACTGTACCTTTTAATGTCTTATGGGCAAAACAGTGAAGTGCTTCTCTCTCTCTCTCTCTCTCTCTCTCTCTCTCTCTCTCTCTCTCTCTCTCTCTCTCTCTCTCTCTCTCTCTCTCTCTCTCTCTCTCTCTCTCTCTCTCTCTCTCTCTCTCTCTCTCTCTCTCTCTCTCTCTCTCTCTCTCTCTCTCTCTCTCTCTCTCTCTCTCTCTCTCTCTCTCTCTCGTACAGTTTTATAGGCCTTTTAACACCATGACTGACAGCTCCCGATAGATCGCCCCTCTCCTCGCTGTGAAAACAGACAGCTTGTAAACAACCAAGTCTCAATGCAAACATCATCAAATCAATTCTCTACACACCTCAGTCCCATTTGTGGGCACTCAACTGCAGTCTCACGTTATTTACCTAACGAGGAAAGAGCGAACTGCAGTAACGAACAAGGCCACAGTGATTTTCCATGGAAATCTCCTTCAATTTCTGTCTGTGAAAGCACCTCAAAGGCAGACTTATAGGTCCTTAATGCCTTAATTGCTTCTTTAAATAGTGCCCACTAATGACAGCAGAGTATTTGAAAGTAATGGAGAGCTCTGTTATTGATCCGGCGACCCTTGACCTCTCGCCTTATTGTTTAATATTGATCATCCTTTATGTTTGAAGAGGCGTTCTTATAGCATTGCCAATAGAGCGAGAAGATTTGTTGTATTCATAAAAACAGTGCAGCAAGAGAAAAAAAAGGTACTGGGACATTTGTGAGAAACTGGTTCATGAAAATGAACATTAAAATTTTGTTCAAAGTATTACTATGAGGAAAGACAGAGCCAGCTACTTTTTTCATGTAAAAACAAATATATGATATGAGAAATATATATATATATATGAGAAATGAAAAATGATCCAATTTGCACTGTGACTGTAACTTAATTACCTCTCTTTCTGTCGCTCTGTCTTCATCTCTCTCTCAAATACCGGTATAGTAAACAGTTTAACCTCAGATGATAAGTAATTACTAATAAGTCAAATATTGTTAAAAAAAAAATATTGTTTTAATTTATGATTTACTTTAATTGGAACAAACTAGCCAATAGTCGTCTGCCGTGACGTCACTCTGGGCGACCTTCCATGTCAAGGGTCACCCCAGTGCATTGTGGTCAATCGATCCCAGGTATGCACAGTCCATCTCTACAGTGATTTATGGGTTTAGATAATGAGGTCCAGATAGAGGGTGGGTCGTCAATGTTTAATGAAGGCTCAAGAATGGTTCTCTACCATTATCTGTTTAACACTATTACTGTATTACTGTACTATTACTGTATTTTTTGTAAAGGTTTACCATGAATGTGTTTATCTTTTAAGACCAAAGAAAATGTCAGTTCAGTATAAATAAATGATGCTTAATGACAGTTCAAGGGAATATGTGATAACCCAGGAGGAGAGTTTCAAATAAATGTTTAAAAATGCTATTACACTCTTCCCCATTTCCCCATCAAAAATGATGAAACTGATTTTGGTCATACTGATAAAAATCAGTGTCATATTTGGTCTAAAAGCACTGAGTGTGAACTGGGTTGGACAAGTGATTATCTGCATTTGCTTTTTAGAACCTTTCTGATCATGCATGGTTTTTTTCAGCAACATGCAGCTCGGCATTTTTACAGTTAGATCCATGTACACTGGGGAGCTGACCAGTTAGAACCACAGCCTTCTACTGTGGGTCAATGGAGCTGCCCAGTACAACCAGAGTCTTCTACTGTTTGGTCATTAGTTGTCATGCTTAAGAGAATGCCACTGATGGAGTTCCAGTGAGGGGAGAAAATTATGCTCCCAGCGCAGATTTTGCAGCTGGTTGGAGAATTCAAACGGCAGTCATCCGGTCAGAAGCCTTTTTCTCTCTAACCTTTAAGCGACCACTGTCCCCAACCTGTGGCTGCCTCACCGTGAGAAATGAGACATTTGAGATTCAAACAACCCGGCATATTTGACTTCATCTATTTTATAATAACTACAAACAACCTGTTGTTAGGAGGTCACTAATATGGGTGTGTCATGAATGCTCTGTGTTGGATTCACAGTGGATTGGTAGGTGGGTGGGAGGGGGAAACTATGGATTGGTCTCTGTCTTGTCGTTCATTCGTTCATCCTTCCTAACCCTAAATCACACTCAGACACCACTGATTTTGGCAAAACTTCCCTTCTGGCATATTCAGAATCACACTGACCAGTCCAAGGGGAACACTACGATTACAGGTCAAAACAAGGTTACATATTTGCTACTGATAGTCAAGAGAGCCATTCTTGAGCCTTCATTAAACATTGACAGTGGGACTGCATCATTCATGGGGGTTGACATGTTTACTGCCTTGTTTCACATTGGATTTTGGAGCTTTTGGCCATTATCCCCATGAAAGTCAGTTTTCCTCTGACCAGCAACATGGAATTAAACCAGTAATGGTGTCATTATATAGATTAGAGAACCATTTGTGACCATTTGTGTCCTCCAGGATGACATGTTTACTGTTGCCTTGTTTCACACTGGATTTTACACTAGAAGGAAGGATAGGAATTATAGGACGATAGGAGTTTTCTATCGTTTCTTGAATTTGTGATGGTTTCAGCAATCATACAGTAACTGATGGCCAAAGTCTTGGAGGAACAATGCTTTCTACAATCACGCATTTGATTCTCATTGTGTCTGAGCTGCAGTGCTGAGTGACACTGCGCCGATGTTCGTACCTTCACTAAGGTCCATCCCATCACACCGCTTCTGACTTGGCACAGCAGTTCAATTCAAAAAAACACAAAGGTGTTTTGGAGAACCCAGAGAGCACAGTGTCAGTGAAAGCCTGTTTCATTTCTCTTTCAATCAAACTTCTTTTCAATCTGTTCTAGACCCAAGATGTAACTGAGGCAGAGGGAAGGTTTGAAAGGCAGGCAAAGGGTATAGACG
The DNA here is from genome assembly GCF_048128805.1 of Centroberyx gerrardi. Lineage (NCBI taxonomy): Eukaryota > Metazoa > Chordata > Actinopteri > Beryciformes > Berycidae > Centroberyx > Centroberyx gerrardi. The sequence goes on along the minus strand of NC_136011.1, from coordinate 5,321,947 downwards.
GAAATTTAAGCTTCATATGTTGAGTGAATCTAATGTATACTAAAAAGACAAAAAATAGCACTATTTTATCCAACATTTTCAATAGCAGCAGGTCAAGTTGCAGTTCTCCAGAAAAAATATTATTTTACTGTATATACGATGACAGATAAAGCTGCTAATAGAAAATCTGAAGATGTTACATGTACTTTCATAAGCAGGTATGAGCCAAAGGTGAGAAGAAAAGTGGCTTATTTTCATGGGTTAGGGTTACAATCTTCTGAGTGCATATCACACCATTCAGATGAGATTGAGGCTTGACTCGCTCCACAGGGTGTGAAATAGTGAGCACTCTGGAGCGAGGGGAGGAAGGGGTGAGAAGGAGGGAAGAGGGAAAGAGAGAGAGAAAGAAATAGATCGAGACAGATAGACGAATAGGGGATGTGAGTGCAGGAAGGGGGAAGTGAGAAAGAGACAGAGAGATTAACAGGGAATACTCTGTAGAGCCAAGAGGAAAGGAGGGAAGGTGTGAAGGATGGAAGAGAGAGAGAGAGAGAGAGAGAGAGAGAGAGAGAGAGAGAGAGAGAGAGAGAGAGAGAGAGAGAGAGAGAGAGAGAGAGAGAGAGAGAGAGAGAGTGCAGAGGAAGAGAGGTGAAGGATAAGAAGGAAGAGAGAGAGTGTGTGTGTGTGTGTGTGTGTGTGTGAGTGAGAGAGAGAGAGATAGAAAAAATGAAGGATGAGAAGAAGGGAAGAGAGAGAGACAGCGTGAAAATGAAGGATGAGAGAACGAGAGAGCGAGAGAGTGAAAATGAAGGATGAGAAGGGAAGAGAGAGAGAGAGAATGACAGAGTGGTTACGGGAGTCTAAGATCGATTACATATAATGAAGAAGAGACAATGGATAGAAAACACATCAATGCATGAATAAGATTTATAATTCATGCCTACATTGATGTCCCTCTATGAATACTTTGATCAATGAAAACTGCAACAGTGTAAGTCAAAATGTTGCTCTCAACACTTAACACGCTCACTACACTCATACTTCCGGCTCTACCAGGTGACTTTGTACTTTGGCGGCCCCGAGTGGCCGTGAGCGATAACGATGTTTTGAATTTTGAAAGTTTGAAGTACTTCATTACCCAGAAATTATGTGACATGACATCCGTAACTGCATGTTTTCTTCCTAATGTGTGGTGGAGGTTTAGATGGAAGATTTCCAACCAATTACCACACCAACACCAAAAATGTTTGGGCAAATGGGACGAATCTAGAGCATCTCAATTAATGGGGACATGGGACGCTCTTCTCTTTTGCAGCCACAGTTTGTGATTTAGGCCGATGAGATGGGTGGATTTTTACATAAAAATGTTGCCTAGTGCAGTGGTTCTCAATGTGGGGTCCGGGGACCCCTGGACCCCACCCAGCAAATTGGTAAAATGTTAAACTTAAGCATTATTTCATTTACAGTTCATTAACACATAGATAATATAGAAGAATTCCTATTTTTATCATAGTTTCACTGTTATATATCTCTCTCTACAATACAGATAGTCTTGGAATTCTGGACAAAATCATATCTAACATAAAAATATTCTCCGATTTGGGTCCGAGAGACAAAATCTCATCAAATGGGGGTCCGTGGCCTTAATGTGGACTAAATTAGGGTCCTTGATATGAAAAAGGTTGAGAATCTTTGCCAACATGCACTTCTGAAAATAATGGAGGATTCTCTAATTGGAGCAATTTATCCTTCAAAAATCTATGGGGATTTTGATAGGATTGAAATCCTATTAAAACTCAAGTCAAATTGAATTAATGGAAATAAGTACATGATGGCAGCTACTGTAAATCAGCAGCTATATGATCGAAACGTACTCCAGGACATCTTGCGGTATACGATAGTTTCATAATAGAAGAGTGAAATGGCCCGTGGCTCGCTGCATGCTGCAGGTATGTTTCCACCACCTACCCCTGACAGAGAATTTAATTATCCAGTTATTCACACCTGCTGGAAGACGGAAGTTATGATGGGTGCAAATTGTTGTGGGTCTTCCTTCTACAGCTGACTGTGGACTATATTGGTTTTAGTATTTATTTTAGGGAACCCAGTATTCTAGCAAAGCCCCTTCAGCAGCATAGACCTGGAGCTGTTAGCACTGCTTGTAAGTCCTGTATCTCTATGCCTCTTTGTAGCAGCACAAGCACACACACACACACACACACACACACACACACACACACACACACACACACACAGCACACACACACACACACACAATTCCTTAAGGGTCTTTATGTCTGAGCTTGGCTTCATAGATCTTCATAGATAAGCTAAGATAGATCAAGCCATGAAGGCCGGTGTCTTTTTAGTGTGTGTGTGTGTGTGTGTGTGTGTGTGTGTGTGTGTGTGTGTGTGTGAGCCAGAGAGAAAGAAAGGGAGAGGGAGGGAAAAGGAGAGAAATAATTAAATAAAGAGAGAGAAAAAGACCGTCAAGCTCCAGCAGGCAGGGGACAACAGCAGTCATAAGCCATAACTCCTGGGCCGATTATTCTAGTTTTATTACAGCTTCCTCTGGTTTATAAGAGGACTGATATGAGAGACAAGTCTTATATCAGGTGTTTCCCCCGTAACTCATTCAGCAGTGGTGGACTGCCACAACAACAACCACTGCCACCACTAGTAGAGAAAATAGGAAACTAAAATATAGTGATACATTGCGCTGCAAAGCACAAACTAGGCACAGTTTTTGAATTTGATATCATAATACAGGAGATGCCAAAATAACAGAAACACCCAACAATACATGAGTATCAAGCGTCTAATCAGGAGTAGAGCCACCAGTTGCCTTTAGAACAGTTTCAATCCTCCGTGTACCTGCATCCTGAACTGTGGACCTCGGGCCTTTCTTCTAGAAGGAAAGCTTCCAGTTCTGTAAGGGGTGAAGGATGAGGAAATCTACTTCCTATAGAGTTGAGACGTGTAGACATGGGTGTGGCTATTTCTCGGTTCTGGAAGCAAAAAAAACAATCATTTTCGCATACACATGGTCACGTGACTCGCCATTCGGAGTGTTGCAACAGTTGAATGACCTGAACTGCTGAGCCATTAGCTCAAACGAGTAGCAGCTGCATCAGGAAAACTAGCATGGGTGGAAAAAAAAGGCTAAGGTACAAGACTGTGTACATCTGGGTGTTAGAGGGTAAAGAAACTACTCATCCCAGAGATAACTGAGCCACCGACGTTCCTCAATTACGGAGCTCGCTCCTTCATCTTGTCATGTGGGAGAGACAAACTATATCTAGAGCTACTCATACAAGTTAGACCTAACGCTACAACATGACTGTAAAGGGTTACAACATTAAGACTAGAACATGTCCAGTGTTTTTGTACCCGGCTGCAACTATTGGTCAGGAGTGCACTGCGGGCAGTGGTGGTCTAAAGGTTAGAGAAGCGAGCTTGTGACCAGAAGGTCGTCGTTCAATCCCCCGGACTGGCAGGATAAATCTGGGTGGGGAAAGTGAAAAGCAGCGCTTGCCCCTCCCCCTCATTACCCACCACTGAGGTGCCCTTGAGCAAGGCCCTTAACCCCAACCGCTCCAGTGGAGCTGCTCAGTGCAGCAGATCAGACTGTGGTTGTACTGGTCAGCTTCCAGGTTTGAATGTGATCAGGGCATTCCTGAAAAAGAGAGCATTGCTCTCAGTGAAACTCCCCCTGAATAAATAAAGGTAAAAAAAAAACTGCACTTCTTGCTACTGTTTTCCGTCGGCAAAGCAGTGGTGGATCCGACTCATTAGGTAAGTTTAATCAACGACTAATCACAACAAGGTATCAGAGAACTGCCGGTTAGCTCTATAGCAACATGATGCTATAAGATTTACATTCGGCAGTAAAACATGAATACTAATTCTACAATTCTATGTCTGTGTGCTTGACACACCTACCAAATCGGCGTTGCGAGTTTGTTGTGCTTTCACCGTAGTAACGGCCTCTGAGGATTATGGATATTGTAGTGTTTTGATGCCGTTTTAAACACGGAAGCGACAGAAAAAACACGATTTGACACTAACGAGTTTGAAACATTTATAACCGAGGATCATTACATCAACCTTTAGTAATCGTTTTCTGATGTCGGAGACTGAAGGAGTTCTCTGTTGCTGTAATATGACAGCAATGCTAAAGTTAAAATCCCAATGAGTCTGGTGGCTGGTCTTCCGAACCGAACGTTTCAACTCTATCAATCATGTTTCAATCATGTTCAATGAACATCAATCATGTTCAATCATGTTTAGATCTGCTGACTGGGGCCATGAAAGGAGTCTGACTTCATCCTGCTGTTCATGAAACCAGCAGTGTGTATGGAGCCATTATCATCTTGGAACAGGGAACATTTTGAGGGAACAGTGTTAGCACCATAGGGCTCGTATTCCTCGGCTGTTATACCAACATGCAGAGAGATCATCAGACCTAATGGCTCCCAGATGATGGCTGCCAATACTATTACAGATCCACCACCTCCTTTGGCTTTCTTCAGATGTAAACCTGTCTGAATGGAGGATGAAGTATGAAAGACATCTCTTTTTGTTGCTCATTTGCCTCATGTTGCTTGAAAACTCACTACAAGTGGTGATTATCAGGCCTGTTTTAAAGCTGACACATACTGCTAATTGGCATTCAGCTTAATATGACTCACCTGTGCAGCTGCCTTTGTAATTGTGATTTAGTTGAAGCCCTTTTTCCTGTGTTGTTTCTGTTATTTGAATATCATAGAAGACTATCATAAAATCTTAATACAACAACCACTACCAAAGAGCTACATATATATACAGCCTTTTTTCTCTCTCTCTCCTCTCTCTCTCTCTCTCTCTTCTCTCTCTCTCTCTCTCTCATCTCTCTCTCTCTCTCTCTCTCCTCTCTCTCTCTCTCTCTCTCTCTCTCTCTCTCTCTCTCTCTCTCTCTCTCTCTCTCTCTCTCTCTCTCTCTCTCTCTCTCTCTGCAACACTTTTGGTTTTGCTCCCATTTTTCATGAATTGAAATAAAAGATCTAAGACTTTTTCTATGTACACAAAAGCTTATTTCTCTCAAATTTTGTTCACAAATTTGTTTAAATCCGTGTTAGTGAGCACTTCTCCTTTGCCAAGATAATCCATCCACCTGACAGGTGTGGCATATCAAGATGCTGATTAAACAGCATGATTATTGCACAGGTGTGCCTTGGGCTGGTCACAATAACAGGCCACAAAATGTGCAGTTTTAGCTTAAAAAAATACATTTGCACTGAACTATGGATCTCACATGACTAGGGCTACAGATATGCATTTTTTGAAAACCAGTCAGTATCTGGTGTGACCACCATTTGCCTCATGCAGTGCGACACATCTCCTTCACATAGAGTTGATCAGGTTGTTGATTGTGGCCTGTGGAGTGTTGGTCCACTCCTCTTCAATGGCTGTGCGAAGTTGCTGATATTGGCAGAATCGGAGCACGCTGTCGTACACGCCGATCAGAG